>NW_022602973.1:0-38404 GCF_008692095.1 Etheostoma spectabile | reverse complement strand
TTTGGCCTGGAGTATTGCTGCGCGCAGCCTTTTTGAGAACCGCTCATCTCATCAAACTTCCCCCTGCGTTTCCTTGGGTCCTGAGCATACACCTGCCATGACAGTTGCTTCACGTACCCAAGTCGTGGGTGCTCACAGCAACAAAAGGCAGTCGGACTGATCAGACAGCAGGTGGTGCTAATCTGTATTGTCGCCCAAAAAATTAAAACAAAAAATGAAAAAAACGCATCACGTGGGTCTGGCTTCTCTATACGACCATTACGGCGTCCATAAATACGAGCTTGTATTTTACAAAAATAGTTTACTGAATTGTGTTTCTGAAACATTTGAAGCAGAAATAAACCACATAGTTGCAGAATCTTTATTTCCGATCGACAAAGGTCAGTTTAAAAGATTGTCAGATTTTGAGAGGCGTTCGTCACGCTTGTCCCACTAGTCATTTTCAAGTTAGCACTCCACCAATCAGAATGCCATTGAGTCTGACTGCCCACCCCGATTCAACGTGTCAAATCGGCCAACAGAAGGCCGACTGACACACCGAACAGACTCAAGTCACCGACCTCGCCAGACTGACTGCCGATTATGGGGTTGGTGTGTCAGCGCCTTTAGCATACAGGTTCTCATGAGCTGTCATTACTGTGAGATCTCTCCTTACCTGAATGAAGTCAGCAAAAGTCCACGGCAACATAGAATCCAGCTGGCCAATATCCTTTGAAAACCTGTTCAAGACTCTTCCTGAGGTGAGACAGGAGAGAGTTTTCCAGTTTATATTCTTGAAGGAATCATTTGCAGTTTAGTGTAGGTTTAGGTGCCATCACAGCTTTTTAGTAATGAGATTTCCCCTCACACAATTGGTACTGCTCCATACGTCTTTGAGGAAGCTGTCAAGTGGAAAGCTACAGTTACTGAGTATAATTCCCCTCTGACATTGTATGATCTAAAAGACTGAAACGTATCATCTGGGTTCCCATGTTTTGACGATAGAGTAACTAGGGGGCAAAGGTTACATGACGCCACTGACGGGCGACCAACCAAACGGCCATGTCATTGAAATATATATATTGATTTATCTGCATTTAAACATTGTTGGAAACATTTAGGATAGCCTGGTACACAACTGAAAACACATAGGTGTCATAAGTTACGAACCCATGCTAAAGTTGACTAAAAAAAAAAAAAATCTTGTTTTGAAAATTATCATAATGACTTAATTTAAAAAAAAAAAAAAAAAAATGAAAAATCCACCTTTAAGGACACAATTTCTTTGTGAATAAATAATGTATCATAAATAAATGTTCTTCCTTAAAATACAGGGGGCATAAGAACACCCCCCCGTTAAATTCCCATAGAGGCAGGCTAAAGATTGACCATACCTAGAGATTGGCGTGGTTTATTTTTAGCTATAGATGGTTTGATTTGCATTGAGAGATGATTTTATGGAAAGTATCCCGTGCCAATCTCTAGGTATGGTGAGGGTATGTGACGATGATGATGATGGGGGGGGGGGGGGGGCTATTGCAATTCCAAAAGGCCAAAGGAACTTTATCAGGATGCATAGTATCCTGGATCCATTAAACAACGGCTGTTAATAAAAATCTGCCTGGCTCTATGGGAATTTAACAGGAGTGTGTATACTTATGCTCCTGTATTTTAAGGAAGAACATTTATGTACAATACATCATTCACAAAAAAAAAGAAATTGGTGTGTTAAAGGTTAGATTTTTCCAAATTTGTTTAATTAAGGCATTAAGCTAAATTTCCAAAAGATTATTATTTTTTTTATTCCTCTTATAGTCAACTTTAGCATGGGTTGATAAACTTATGAGCACCACTGCATTTATATGCCGATTATGGGGTTAGTGGGTACATAGGTATAGTCGTTTTTAGATAGAGAAATATACATATTGTACCTTGAAGTCAATATGCAATATTCAACTAATGCCCAAAATACTATAGATATATGCTTAGTATTTGAGGTAATGTTTAATATTTTGCTTACCAATAGGGTTGACGTCAAAGAAATGCCAGGGGTTTTGAGTATGGAGTTGAACATGCGGTTGTGCAGAGACTGCGCAGACTTCACCAATACGCTGAACAGAACAATATTCCTGATGAAGCCAAAAAGATGACAGCTGCAGTCAAACCTGTAAAAACAAGCAGCAGAATGTTTTCCTTTAAACTACTGAAATACAACACATACAGTGCAGCTTTATATGACAACATGTGTTGTCAGATTACCTCCAAAAACACCCAGGTAGAAATCTGTGTTCAGCTCTGCAGTGATGTTTCGCCCGTTTTGGATGATGGTGCTGTTAGTCAGCTTATCTTGCTTGTCAGCCCTGATCAAAATGTTACAAAAATTAAGTCAAACAAAAGCATAGACCTCAGAGGAACATACCAATATCGGGGACACGTGTATTTTTGTTCTTTTCAATGATTTTCATTCTTACCAGTGAGCCAGCCACCAGTCCTGCATGATGTATGCTACCTAGACAATTAAAAGAATGGGCAATGGGTTAGTGTTTTGTCTAAATCTCAAGAGGAGATGGCTAATTCTTTATGTACATTCACTGATTTATACTATATGTGAAGAGGACACAAACTTTTTTCTTCACAATATTCACTGAGCTAACATGTGAAAAGTGAAATTTACATTTCCTCAAGGGGCTGGGAAACAGATTTGTTTCTGTGCATACCAGATACTTTTCTCCATCACAAAGCAATCACAGAGAGCAGCTCTCCCTCTTCCCTCCGTGTGTGTGTGTGTGTGGGTGTGTGTGTGTGTGTGTGTGTGTGTGTGTGTGTGTGGTGTGTGTGTGTGTGTGTGTGTGTGTGTGTGTGTGTGTGTGTGTGTGTCACTGCCGCTGTATATTGCTCCATTCACATTGCATGTGTGCTTGCCGCCAGGCTCAGTGCAAATTAGGCAAGACTTTCTACATTTACGTGACGTCTGCGTCCGGTGTTTACATCAGACGTGTAGTACAGTGACATTGTGTACACTGTAGGATACAAAGCGATTCCAGTAGCCATTTGGTGGTGAAGATGTTTCTGTCTTTGAACCACAAGAGCCTTGGTACTTGCCCTGGTTGTGAAGGTATACGGAGGAAGGCAGCAGCAAGAAGGGTTTGGGTGCACGAGACCCTCAGGTCCAGAGAGCAGTTGCAAAAATTCCAGCTGGTGAAGGAGCTCCGCTTTCACTGGGACCAGTTCCAGGGGTAATTTTGGCTCAACAGGGAGCAAAGAGTCAGGCCTACGATTTCACGGATGGGTTATGAATGGTTTTCATTTCTAAATAAAATGTTTCATTTTAACACTATGGGTCATTGCATGTTTACACACGTAAGAGGTCTGCAGTCACTGCAGTTGGGTATAATAAAGTTAAGCTATGAGCCTAAGTTCATTCATTCTCTGGAATACACTTGAACCAAGGTAAACTTTAATTGTGGCATGCGCAAGAGCGGCTAAGTGGAAAAATGCTGCTCGCACTTCTTGCTCAGGCCAGTTTTTGGACACGCAAGCGATTGACAATAACGGGTTTCGTAGTGCAGCCTCTTGCGCGTACAATGTGAATGGCCCCTGACTGTCTGTGTCTTTCTGCATGCCTGATCACCTGTCTCGCTCTAGACACAGCTGAGAGGTCAAGACGGCCAAAACCTGGGTGTTTTATTTTGAATTTTTTTTTGTAGAGTATCCAGCTGCACTGTGGCCTTCCCATCTTGGCTTTACCTGGCTTGACACATTTGCTCAAGGGAGAAATAGAGGAGGGCCGCCGAAAAGATTGTATGCTTGGCCACTCCGCTCTTGATTGCAGCTGATATCAACTAACAGATTGGAAAACCAAAATTAAAATAGCTCTGCGAGCTGCGTACCTGCGCCAGAATGCTGACCACTATGCCAACCAGCAGAACAACAATGCTGGCTCCAGCTCTCAGGTATTTGACATACAGACTCACTCCAATGGTTCCCTCAGCCCGACTCTCCTCTGGTACTGTCTGCACCTGCTCTGCCTGTGAAGGACAAACATAACCACAGTGCACAGTTTGATGGATTATAAACCACACAGAAAGTTTAAAGCAGGACCAACTGACACTATTAGGAATGACTATTAAACAATATATATAAAATTGTAACAGACATGATGCAGCTGGGTGGAGAGCAAAACATAAAATGCAAAAAAAACAACAACTGGCATGTCTAAGGAAATATTCTCATTTATCGCATGGGTGTGGCTGTAATTTTGCAAGTTATGTGTAGCATAAAATTAGGCATGTATGTTAAACATACCGGTAAAAGAGAGAAATATTAATTGAATCTTATTTTTGGTCAAGACAAATGCTGCAGTGCCCGAATTGTCTCAAGCGTTTAATGCTCACCCACCAGGCAGAACAACAATTTGTTCACAAGTACAAACTGGCGTGCCCCTGTGTAGGTTTGTTTCTAAACTGTGCCTCCTGTTTTCAGATCACTAATTAGAGCAACTCAGCACACCTGGGCCCAGTGTGCTGAGGTTTCTTTTTGGTCCAATTTGATTTACTAATCCATTGCTAAACATTTAACATGGTGTTGTCGCCCTCTATGTTTTGACCATCTGAGCCAGGTCCTGATTTAACCCAGATAAAAAACACAAAAAGCAACATTGTGGAACGTGGCAAACTCGCTCTGGCTCATTTGCATTTCTTTAAACCTAAAACAACCATCTTGGTTGGCGCTAAGAATGAAGTAAACCCGTTTCAGATTTTCAAATTTAAAAAAACTATTTAATTTGTAGCACTGAGTATTTATGCATTGACATTATGTATCTGAATTTTTTTGGCTCTGAATCTCTTCAAATTTGTAACTCAATTTTCACCTTATTTTTCCTTAAGTTCATACATTCAGAATAAATGACGTACAATCATTGTACGTTAAAAATTCCATATACAAAATTCAGATGCAAAATACAATGTTTAAAATTTCTTACTTTTCTAAAAATTACTAATCTATTTTCAACTTGCTCAAATTCAAAATGCCAAATTCAGCTGAAAAATGTTAAAATTCAGTGTTCGCATCCAAAAAGCAATCAATTCCAGAATCTAGATCGAGAGTTTGCCATTAAAGCTGCACCTTTTTACAATTTTGTCTGCTATTTTATCACTAAATTCACTTTTGGATTTTTTTGCGAGAAATCAACGGGGCAGAGTTTGAATATGGGCCGTTATAGGAAAGTTGAAAATTCTAAATATTCTAAAACAACTACAAGCCATTACAAATTGATCAGCACTCCCCTACTCTGGAAAAATTAAGGCAACAAGTTCAATCTTTTGACACTTGCCGTTTTCGTGTTAAACAAACCTAAAGGGAAATTGTATACAAACCGGTAGCTGGTCTCCATCTTTGATCGAGGGCACAGATGAGGTCTGTGAGATCATAGAGTTCTGGGACAGAGTTCTGCTCCTGGCGACAATGCCTGGAGGGGGCTGTTTCTCTTCCTCCTCCTTCAACAGAGACGTGAAGTCCACTCCAGACCGCTGCAGCTCTGTATACGTCCCCTTTGTCACCATGTGACCCTGACATGTGCAGACACAAGTTAGGCTACGCTGCGACGGTGTTTACCATACCGCTGCCAACGCATAAACACTATCTCACCATGTATAAACACACTTTAACAAGGTTATGGTTAATACATTCTATTACACAAAGATGCTGGTGCTGAGCTCTAAATACACTAACAGTCTCAAAGCTGCTAGTGACCTCAGCAGGCTGTAATGTTAATGATGTTGCATCATTTTGTCTGATTTTGCTCTTTTACAAACATACCAAGTAGGGTGACTGTAATTCTTAATTAAATTAATTTGTATAAACTGTCAATACAGTAAAATGGCAGCCATGATGCACATCACACTCATACACCAAAGAGAATCTTAAATCACCATATTCTTTCACATTAGCATTTTATGATCTTTTAGATAAAGCCAAACTGTTTGACTCATACGATGGCTCAATGACTTGATTTGTAGCGTAGACATAATTAACAATGGAGGAATGCCATAATTTCGCTTAAACACATACTGTAAGTCCACAAGAGTTTTTTACATGAGGCCCAGTGTTGGAGTGTTTCATTCTGTACAGGCACCAACCTCCTTGAGGACAACAATCTGGTCGGCTACTTGCAGGTACTGCAGCTGGTGAGTGACCAGGATACGAGGCTTGTTCTTCAGCAGGCCACAGATACACCTAATACATGGACATACAGTAAATATTGTGTCAGGTTTTACTATGAACGCAGCAGTCTGTTAGGATTAAACTACATTTACTGAGTGTTCCTAATTTTGTTTTGTTACTATAAGCGGAATTGTATTATCCAAGCGGAAAATTCAAACAGGAAGAGTGGGGCCAACTTCAATTGTCTGCCTGACACTAGCAGCACCGCACCTCTTCCTGCCTCAGCCTTAGTTCTGGCCTTTCAAAACACTGAAACACCTTTAAGATGCACTTTGCAGCAAAGCAACATGGTCCAAATAACGACATAAATCAACTCATGGAGGAGATATTTATCACTCAGTATAAACTATATAGGGGAGAAAACTTAGGGGAAAAAGCTACATTATATAACAATGCAGATACCTTCCCAGCCCTCTATTTACAGGAACTTTCCGCTGCTAAGATTTAACGCTGAAGGCTTTCCGCTTCAGCTTTGAAGCTCTCCAGGAACACGCCAGTACCTTCCTGTTTGGTAGATCAAATAAATCTCCCATGCTGTTGTGTAACAGCATATGAGACCTTAACAGACCTGTCTAGCGTTCAACCACTGAGCAGAAGAACAGTTTGTCTTCGATTACAAACCCACCCTGAGCTGTGAGACCTTAACATGCTGTTCTAATATGTGCATATGAGAGCATGTGGATGTATGACGGGGATACAATCACACAGATTTGAGAAACTGGATGGGTCATGAGGGAGAATTTGTACCTGAAACACTCCATGCAACTTTAAGATCACTCACTGTTCAAACAGGTGTCTTCCAACCTCAGCATCCACAGCACTCAAAGGGTCATCCAGCAGGTAGATGTCTGCATCCTGATACACAGCCCTGAGAACACAGCATTTTGTTAGCACCTACCGTCAGACAGCATGTAGCTTCTACGCCATGTGGAAAGTTTTAGTTGCTGGTTTTCATGCTCGTTGCCTTCAAAGACAAGGTCAAATTTTCTAGTCCCTTGGATTGCAACATGTCAGTTGTCATTCAGTGTCATTCATTTTGGCTATTCTTCAACCCATTCAAATGGTAGTTGACCATTTATTCCTTTGGAGGCAATTTCAAGGCATTTGAAATCTTTTGGCTGAGCAGTCTATAATTTTTTGCACTTGTTTATGTTTTCCCCTCTCAAATCAACTTCTTAATTAAAGTCCACTGTTTGTCAGGGCAATGTCTTGAACTCCCCATTTTGCTGGGTATTTCAGTGTGAAATGCACTATAACCACCATGCACAATGTTTGCTTCCTTCCTTCCTAATTGACACCTGTTTCTTCAGACTCAATCAGCTCACTAATTGAACACAACACTGCTATCATTTTAAACATGCCCCTTTTAATAACAGATTCAATTACACAGAATAAGCAGCATGCTGGGTCTGTTTTTCTATGGCTCTTACTAGTAAATTATTTGTCATGTAAAAATACCACTTCTACCCACAAAAATGACTTATGAGGTTAGTGATGTATGACTGCTGTTATTTTGAACACAACTGTGTATATGCTTATTTTCAATTAAAAATGATTTTGGTCACTTTAAAAAAAAAAAAAGAGTTCTCAATAGGCAGCCTGACAGACAGGAGGCTGTGGGAAATTAAAGTGATTTTGAGCCACCCGAACCAGGATGGAGGTCCTCTAACCCACCAGCTCTCTCCACCCACTTTTAGCCAGCAAATGCAAAGCTTCTCTTTTCACTACCTGAGTGACAACAATACCCCATTTGATGTTAAATAAAAGTGCTTGTGCTTTACCTAAACTTTTGATCACAACTTGGTTTACAGTGTGTCTCACATTCTTTAGTAATATATTCTTAAATTAAATGTGTTTACTGTATCAAGTCTTCTTTAATAACATGCTTTTCTAGGAGTGACAATTTGTCTAATCATATACAGTAAAAGCCATCTGGTTTCTTTGTTATAATAATTTGGATGTCCTTTGACCTGGCAAGGTTGACACGAGCTTTCTGTCCCCCGCTGAGTGTGGCTCCTCTGTCCCCGATTATTGTCAGGTCTCCATCTGGGAGCAGCTCTATGTCCTGCACAAACATAACAGTGTAGAGTAAACAACGTGGAAATCACAAACACCCAACCACAGAAGTGACCACACTGATTTTTGATTACATATATTCACAAAGGTGTGTAAAATGTGATGTGTTCACTTCCCACTGGGACACGATCAAAGGAGAGGTGACAGAAAATGAGGGGAGTCAGAAAGAGAGCATTAATCAAAGATGCATAAACCACATGGTCAGTACTCTAAAGCTGTAGGCCAGCAGGGCGCCCCTATACAGTGATCTCTGAGGTAGCATGGACAACAAGACTCTTTTTGCCCTCTAGCCTGCCTACTGTACTCACTGCACACAATATTCAATTCAGAAATGAAACAAAAGTTAAAATACTATGAGAAACAAGACATTAACAATGCTTTACTTGATCTTTACATGGATACCAGAGAAAATATCACTTGACTCAGGAACAGACACAGCTGTGTTGTCCAACCTTGCATCAACCTATACAACCTGCCTTACACAGTTACAAGGTAGAAAGTCAGGAACTATCAGGGCTGCGCCTTGGTGATGTCATTCTTACATGTCTGAACATGTAGAGAAATTGCATGTTTCACTTTCCCAATAATGCTTTCTTTTATAAAATATAAGAGGGAACTGAGAATAATTCTACCACTGTAGATCTTTAAGCCACTCCCAAACCATTTGATCCAAACAACTAACACAGTAACTCATTTAGTGGACACAGCTAACCTCCTATTGGCAGGTCAAAGAGTGGTTTGTTTGGCAAAACGTACACTATGCAGTGCCCTTCTCTTCTCTTTCAGATAATTAATATTTCAAACCACCCGGGTAACAGGCTTTTCTTCCTGTTGAGGTTGGGCAGAAGCACCAAAAGGCTCAGGAGGAGCTTCTACGCTCAGGCCACTAGGATCCTAAATGAGGATATTGTCAAAGACTTCGGTTGGGTTCAAACTCATGTGCACAGCTTAAAAAATGTATGTTATTTATTAAAAGGTTGACTTGAAAAAAATGTGAACCAAGTCTTAAACCCTTATGGACACTTTAACAGATTTTACTTGCCGTAATCCTTCCTCGTGTCCAATTTGTTGTGATTAAAAAATAGATTATTTGTGTTAGCCTCTTGTCTTGACTTTTCCATGTAATCTTAAGTAATAACTGAAATCCCTCTCACCCTCTTTAGAGCACAGGCTCGAATGACTCTCTCATACTTCTGGGTGTCGAGCTCTCTCCCAAACAAGATGTTACTGCGAATGGTTCCGGGGAACACACAGGGCTGCTGGGCAGCATAGGTCAGCTGACCTTGACTTTTAGCACCCCCTTTTCATGGGGAAGCTCTCGCAGGATGGTACTCAACAGGGATGACTGAATGGACATACAGACACAAAGAAAGGTAAGACATAAGCTACCGATCAGTTGAGAAAAGATTTACACAAACTACCTGAACTATTCCAGCTAAGCAGTGACTGGCTGCTACAAGTCACAATTCTAGCTGCCTCCTGGCGTCAAAATGATGACATGAGATATCTGACCTTTCCAGCTCCCACTGGTCCAATTACAGCCAACAGCTGACTGCAGTTCAGAGTGAAGGAGACGTTCTGCAGAGATGGAGCATCCAGACTCTGCAGGGGTAAAAAATATATTTACACATTACAACATGAATCAGTTTTTCTTTTTCCTCCCTGAGGCTATTTTGCAGAGGCACCGTTGCTCCATCCGGCGCATAGTGCTGCTCAAGACAATTTTGATTGATCGTGTGGACTAGCCAGACCCTTCACAGCAGCAGCAGCAGCAGCAGCAGTGTGGAGGTAACGTTAGGTCTGGCAATGCAAGACTAATATGTATGTCATTTTGTCATATTAGCAGTCTGTGGAGGTTCTACAGAGTGCTAATGTTGTAGGAGCAAGTGGGTGATAAAATGTTATAGAAAATTCTTGGATTTGCTCAATCTAGTGTACTGGCTCAGGGCATTCCTGGTGTTTATACCAGTGAGCACAAGATATCTGACCTTGTCCCAGTAGCAGACTAGGTCCTTGATCTCCAAGAAAGCGTCTTTCTTCTCATCCTGTGGCAGTGCAGCCGGGCCTTTTGTGATCTCATCCAGCATTAAGAACTCCTACAACATAAAAAAAAAAAAAAAAAACAAAAAAAAAACATTGTCAAAATGTATATCAGTAAAATCCCTTCCACTATTGCTTTAGTGGAGCCAATTGGCATTTGCTTAGTATGGGCAGTAGTACAGTGTTTGTCACTAGGTTCACCCGTGTGTTAGCCTGAGCGCCACCTAAGGCCAAATCTTACAAAAAAATTGAATAAATTGAAATGGTTTATATGCGGTTTAATTCTTCCACTTTCAAAAACAAGTATACAAATGTTCCAGTCTGTTTATGTGTGGTTTCTATTATGGAAGCACCGATGAGTTTTCAGACCACGTACAAGTAATTACATTTGAGTACTCGTCAACCAAGTACCGACATGACTACATAATATAATTGGAAAGACAAGGCAGCTTTATTTGTAGAGCACATTTCAGCTGCTTCAAGGCAATTCAAATCGCTTTCCATAACACATTTAAGAGCAGTTAAAACGATTACAAAAACAGCTAAAATAGAATAAATCATATGAAATGCAAGTATAACACTACAGTTCAGTGTAAAACTGAACAATTACTTAAAAGAAGGCAACATAAAAAAGAAAAGTCTTCAGTCTTGATTTAAAAGAACAGAGTTGCAGCAGACCTGGAGTTTTCTAGGAGTTTGTTCCAGATATGTGGTGCATAAAAACTAACGCTGCTTCTCCATGTATGGAACTGACTCTCTGGGGACACAAGGATACAGATAGGGGCATCAAAGCTCAGCAAACACCTGCTCTCGGCCTAGGTGGAAGAAGTGGCAGTCAAGTCTTGGATCAGAAGCGGAGTTACTCCATGAACTGGATCTAGGATGACTGGATGAAGAGCTGTCCATTCTAGGTCTTTGCCTCGACGGAATTGTCCTCCAACACTGATGAGCTCTCCATTGTCATCCAGCTCTGGAGACAGCATATTAAGTCAACTGTTCCTTATTGACTTGCTTAGCAGCTTTTAGTAGGATGTACTCCTGCTGGAAACCATTCCTATGAGCCCTCTTATGTATCAACCGCTCAGCCTGTCTGTAGTCTTCAGCTGTAGGTTGATCATTTGAGTTGGCCGCCCCATGGAGTTCCTTCCAAGAGTTGGACTGGCTCAGGTCTGAAGTAGGTTGACTTGATGCAACTGCAGTGACCCCATAGAAGGTAGACTTGTGGGGTATGTTGGTAAGCTCCCTCTCTTTTACCTCTGAGAGCTTTCCATTAGTAAGGGCGGCACAGAGTTCTTATCAGGGTTAAGAGGGAAATCACTTTGGAGCGACTCTGTAACGAGCAAACAGGAATAACAGATGAACTCCACCATGTCTATCAGTGGGCCGGAGAAACGCCATTGAGCCATAAGCCAGAACACCACTTGAGTCTTCCGACACTAACTTGTACCTTTGGAGCCTTTTCTACAATAGTCCTCACTAGTATTAAATGCCATGTAAGCGATCAAGGTATGTTTTAAGTGGAGTCTTTTGCCACAGTGGTCGGGTAAATCATTGTGTAGTGTTTCATAACTGCCGGTTTAGCAGGTTAAAAATTAAATTTCAAGCTAACCATATCTTTATGAGAAAAATAAAAAGGAGAGAGATAGTGGCTTTACAGAGCTGGACCTTCAAAACAATGCATGTGAGAGTTACAACGATAAGAGATAAGCAGCCTGAACTGTGATATCAGCAAAAGAACCAGATGCAGCCAGAACAGCGTAGTAGTTTATCTCCGAATATCTGACTGCTTTCCTGAAAGTAAGACCAGACAAGACCTTAAAGACTATGCTAACTCACACAAGTTTATCAAATTAAAGTTGTCTATGACAAATAGTAAGTGTTTAATTTAAAATAGAAGTCGATGACCTGTATCAATCTTTTACTGTCATCGCAATATCAACTATACACATTGTGGAAAGGCTGAGACATATCGCGAAAGACACTCAGACTTTTTGTGTTAGATGAAACAAAATATCAGTAGAAAACTGCACTTTATAATGTAAATGCCATTCTTTTTTAGTGGTGCCTTTTATATTAAATTCATTTTTTAATTTGTTCAGTATTTACTTTCATTTGTTATAAATTTAACAAGCAATTTGTTGTATTTTAGCACAATACTGAAAGCAGCAAAAAAGTCAGAACAGAGTACACTTTAATATAGGTTTGTTCGTTATAGGTTCGTCACGTAATGAGATATTCAACAACATTATTGCCTATCACATATTCTTCTTGTATCGTGCTGCCCTAACCTTAAACAACAACTGACGCTGTGCGAGGCCAATCTGAAGTCCAAGAGCCATGTCTGTTGACTTGTATTTTTCACCCTCCAGTAAAAAATGCATCACATTTTTAACATAATATGCATTATGGGTGGTGGGCTATTGCATCCATCTTAAAAGGGTAAATTTCAATACTAAACCACACGTTTAATTTTAGGAACTAAAATCAGAATATTAAAGCAGCGTACCTGAATCCTGCGGACGCTAACGCGGCTCTCAAACAGCTTCTCGATGGCACTTGGGAAGAAGAGCGTGACGGTGAGTCGCACAGAAGTGTACAGCGAGACTGTAACAAATACACGGCTGGCCGTGATGGTATTTCCCAGGAGGACATAGAGGGTGAAAGTGACGAAGAGGATGATCTTGCTGGCACAGTAGAAGGAGGCCATGTTAAGGCCTCGTAGGTAGGAGCTGTTCATGATCTTGGAGATCTCCTTCCTAAGAGGACACAGAGAGTTCTAACTATCACATGTACTGGCATAAAGCATCACTTTTACCAAGCATTATGAATGGATGGTAGAGGCGAATGGTAGAATCTATCAGAAGCACATGACTCTACTCAGAATTCACATTAATCTTTGAATGAAACTTTTGATCCAGATTACATCAATTAGGGATGATACTGACTTACTATACAGCATTATTTAGGCGTGTAGTTGTTTTTGTTACATTGTAAATAAAAGAATGTTAAGTTTGCTGCAGCCACGTTTTTTGGCCATGGTTTTGAGCCGACATGCAATGGACTGGAGTGTATGATACAAAAACTTCCTTTAATCATGAAGCCAATTATTACTGTCCACTTAACACCAATGTGCTACGTAAGCCTTGTGTATTAAAACTGTGTTGTGAGTGTGCGGCATTTCTATAAAATAAAAATAGGTCATGGTTCACATTTCTCTTCTATGTCCACACTTGGAACAATTACAGGTTTTCCTCTCCTCCTTAACAAAATATACAGTGCTGTACATGTAAGCAAATGTCAGCAGTGTGGACCGGTGTCTGTCTCTCCCTCTATGATGCATGAGAATGGCGGGGCTGGGCGTACAGTGTAAGAGGAAAGAGCACAAACATAATTATTACCTATAGTAGTATTTAGCAACACGTTTTTTTTTTTATTTGATTTTGAATTTCCCGTACCTTTGATTTAGGAATCAGAAGTAAAACTGTGCTTTACTTTATTTTCTACTTAATTATTATTATTATATAGTTTATGCAGTTGATGTTGTTCTATCACTGGTCGTTTTCCACTATAACATAATATAAACAATAAATGTGAAATTTTAATGTAAATATTCAGTGAGTTATGAAAGTAACATTGGAGTATGACATATTCTCTGAACACTAAACTAACAGAAGACTACTTTATAAATTAGACAGGTTTCATTTGTGAGGCAGTGCCTCCCTAAAGGTTGATCTAAAAATAACCTTAACTTGAAGAAAGATTCCATTTATGTTTTTTACCTTCTGACCTCAGTGACCAGAGCAGCGAAGGGTTTCTCCCAGGCGTACATCTTAATGATCCTCATTCCAGACACCACTTCGTTCATTGTGCGGATTCTTTCGTCAGTGAGAATAGCTGTCTTACTCCTGTGCAGAAAAGTAAAAAATGTAAGATTAAATACTGCAAAAATATATTGTTTAACACAAAGAAACAATGTTGACGACTTTCAAAATGAGTTTGTATGCTACTGCAGGACACACTAATTCCTATAATTTGGAACATATTTTTCTACGTTACAATTACAGCAAAACGCTACTTCTACTTAGAGCTATTTTAAGTCAGTTGAAATCTGATTTGAAAATTGTGATAAAATACCTATAAACACCATATTACTTGACAACCTGTCCATTCTTCTCTTTATGACTTTTGAATTGAAGTTTGACTTTCATGTTGCGTGGAAACACAAGCAGTTCCACGAAAGGTGGCTGCTTGTGTCTACGACAATGCACGCAACATCGTGGCTGTAGCTGTCCGTGGCTGGGGAACGGCTGTACGAGCCTCCCGGACGGGTCAACTAGGACTCATTGCCTACTGGTCATAACTGTTAATAAGGGTCAGCTATCAGCCAGAAAGACAATCTAAATTAGCATCTCTTAACTTTCACACAATACACAAATGTGTTTGATGGTTTGTTTTAGTCGGTTGAGTCGCTTATCATCCTGTCATCTCTCTGCCAAAGGCCGCGCATCTCAGCCTCAGTCTTGATATTATGCATGTAGCCATCATATTTAAAAAATGCAAACATTAAAAGGTCTGAGATTATACGCTAAGCTCATTTGTTTTTTTAAGGTATCTGATTAAGATAATATTTTTTGTGGCTTTTATTGTTTGATAAAGCAGCTGGAGAAAGACAGGAAATTAGGGAAGGGAGAGAGGACATGCAGCCGTTTCCTGGGAGTTTTCAGCTCGTTTTGGTAGAGACCTCTGTTCACAGTGAAACCTGACAAATCTCTTCTTAGTTATCTTTAATTGCACAAGACTGCACAACAGAGCCAAATAATCAAATGATTATCATCATCAATCATGGTTGCAACGTTTGATTGAAAATTTGCAAAGGGTTCCGCATAATGTTGAGAGTGCGTGTGTTTTACCTGAACTTAGAAAAGAGCCTTCCAAACATGGTTTGCGTGGGCATCAGGAACATGAGAATCACCATCCCCGCTAAGCATGATGGGCCGATCTCCGCCCACAACAGTCCTACCACCGCCGCAGCCTGGAGGGGCCCGACCCACAGAAAGTGCAGGAAGATAGTCACCTGTGCAAGGGAACTTACTATAAATGAGCTGTAACACCATCAAAAACTAATTCTAAAACGCACAGTGATCAAGACGCATGTGTACTCCAAACATTCAGTACTGGGCAGTTTGAACAGGTGGGGTACAGTCATTCAACTGTTACTTTTAAAATACTTCAATTCAAACCAGCGTGAGAGCATGACATGGTGTAATTAGGAGCCCAATGCTATGAAACAAAATGCCCCCAAGGAACCGTTCACAGCAGGCTCTGACCGACTGATTAAAACGAAACTGGACACACTAATGAGACAAAGTGGGTTTGGTGCCAAAAGCCTCAGAGCATAATCAAGACCGAGTCTCATGCTAGGAGAGATTTGTGTTTCTCTGGGTGAATACATTCGAGGCAGTGCTGTCGTGAGACACTGTAACCACACACATGAAATATGTTAAACCCATTAAACCAAATTACCCTGCAGCTATGATCATGCCAGAACTCAAATGCTACAAGTGGTTACTTGCAAAATTGGGTCAAACATGCATTCCTCACCAGACTACAATCTGTTTTTGATCCAGTTTTTTGTCTATGAAGAATCTACATCATCCAGGTGGTAGGATATCTAAAATGATTTGGTCATGGGCCACAGAGAAAGTGAAGGACGCGGCAGCAGGTGGAGGTGAAGATACAGCTCATGTCTCACTAGAATGCTGAGGTAAATGCAGCCAAACACTCACTATAAGTGTATTATCCAAAAAAAAGTGTTGGATTCTACTTTTTCCTCTCCAAAAACCTTAAATTTCACGTACATCATCAAACTTGTTGACATCATTGGATAGGAGGTTGACAATCTGCCCTGTGGTGGTTTTTCCCATGGCTGAACTGCTGAGACGCAGAGCCTAGGAAAAGACAGTGAAGGAACATCAATCGCAAACAATTACATTTCAAATATTACAAACACTGTCCATTCCATCTGTGCTAAATGCTACACAGATCTGCAAATGATCACATTTAATTTTTCTCAATGACCACATTAAGTAACTCAGGTAGTCTTGTACATTATGTGGATAAGGGGCAGAGGTATAAAATGTTTTTTAGGGGCTTTTTCTGGTAGGCCAGGCTGGTAGAGCTTGCGTCCCACGTTCAGAGGCTCAGTCGTTGCTGCAGCGGCCATGGATTCAATTCTGATTTGTGGTCATTCCCCCTCTCTCTCCCCTTTCATGTCTACGCTATCCTCTCAAATAAAAGGCCTAAAATGACGACAAAAAATCTTGTCTTGCAAGTTGTCCTCCTACTAACCTTTTTGTAGATCATGTGACACATGGCCACTCTGATCTTCATGCCCGTTCTCTGGACGTGGAAGAAGTAGAGGTGATGGGTCAAGGCCAGGCTGAGGGTGCACATAGACAAGCCAGCTGCATAGCCCAGAGTGTCGTACAGAGCTGTCATGTTATCTGGGTCATAATTCTCAAAGTACTGAATCATCTTCCCCAAGATGACCGGCTGGACCACTTTAATGACCTCCTGATATGCAGGGAAGGAGAGGAAGAAGGGTGAGCACCCTGACAGACTGATTTACAAGGGTCTGAAATTAACAATTAAACCACAGCATGTTCTGATCAAAATCTGTTGAGCGGCACTTTCCGAGAATAGATCTCCAATTTTTAATCAACACTTTTTTATATTTGTTACATTTGTAGCTGACACACCAATATAATTAATGCTGAGCATAGGAACATGTAGTTTTATATATTGTCTTTTTTTTTAAAGCCTGTAAAAGTTAATTTAAATTGCTTTCAGAAAACTAAGTTTCTTATCTAAAACCACTTGAGAGCCAAAGATTAAACACACCCTTCTCACCTAATTCCCAAAGCCTAAAACACTTACTTCAATGAGGGTAAAGAGTCCCAGCACTCCATATGGTTTCCAGTAGCATTTAATGATGCCTTTGGCAAGGCTAGGTGTCCGCAGCTCCTTCGTAGCCGTATGAATCTGATGATCCCAGCATCTGCCATATGAAGATGCTATGTTATTTGATGTTTTTTTCATTGTGTAATAAGAAGACAAGCCTTGCATCAAGATGAGTCAGGACTCGTATGGGAGGCCGAAATCATTTATGCATAATCAAAAAGACCCAAAGTTGCAGGGACTTTTTACTTCTTGGGATGACTTATCTGCATTTTCACTACAACTAAAGACCTGTGAAGATAAGGCAAATTAGTCCATGGATGTAAGAATAAGCAATATGACAGGAGAAGGGCTGCTAGTCGCAGTGGTGAAGTACAACAATAAAAATAAAAAGGATAACTGTCTTGTAAAACTGTGGGAGATGGGATAACTACTACAGTTATTTTGCAAATTTATTTTAAAATGCTTAAAAAACAGGAGGAGATCAACAGTTGTGTGGCGACATTTTGCCACTGGATTCAAATTGCTCACAGGATAATTTTTGTTTCAGTATTTGTCTCAAACATAGCTTAACCATGTCATGTGATATGCTACTTTATAAACTTAGGAACAAAATGACTGGGACCAGTACAGAAAATTGCAGGTGAACATTTAGTATCAGGGGATTCACATTCTAGACACTACCACTGTATCTCTATACCTGTTAACATTTAGCCAAAATTAAGCACACTGACCATCCACAGTCCAGCCACAAACAGTTTTAACCCAGTCTAGTACCCCTACAGCAGGAATGTGTCCGGCAGCGCCCTGATATATCATGGCTGTTTAAACATTGTTTCTTTTGCATCCAAGCACATTCAATCTTACAAAACGAATTTGCGATTACTTTATAACGCAAGTCACAAGGAGGAGAATCATGAGGATAGGTACAGTGCAGACATAACTTACTTAGTACAGGCAATAAAGTAATAAAACTTTATTCTAAAATGTGTTGCTTGTAAAAAAACAACAACCAAGTGTTCGTTACAGTTTTCTTGCTAGAAAACAGAACATGAAACAACCAAGTAAACAAAAGCCGTGTGTAAAATTTAAAAAACTGGGTCCGGTGTGGTCCACATTTCTAGACTAAATAAAAAAATAATAAAGAGAGACCAAAAAGCCTACTTTTCCCTATATTTGGAGGACCCAACCAGTGCGTCTTTGGCAGCCTTGGAGTTTACTTTGGATAATGTCTGGAAGAGGAGCAGAAAGTGTCTGGTGTGGAAGTTTGTGTTTGTTACTGTAAGCAGCCTGCACATTAGAATAGCAAAGATTAATCCGTAAACTATTAACTTTTGATATGTTTTTAAAAGTCAAAATTCTCTTGATTCCACATTCTTAACTGTGAATATATTCTAGTTTCTTCACTCCTCTGTGACAGTAAACTGAATATCTTTTAGCTATAGAAAAACAAGACATTTGAGAATCATATATCCAAACAAACCAGGTATGTTCCCTGTAGAGGTTGGGTGGAACGTACCCGCCAGCACTGAGAGGCTCAGGAGGATCTAAGAATAACAGTGAGATAACTGATGTCTTCACATATATAATATCAAATTTATTTGAGGTGATCCATTGCTTTATAAATGTGTTGGTCAATTTGGTTTTAAGAAATAAAGTGGCTCTTCTGCCAACAACAGCAAGGATGTGCTCTGAATTGAAAGGAGCTCATCATTTAGGGATTTGTGGTGAAGGCGCACCTCATACTATCGACAGCTATTCAAGATATCCACTAAGAATAATACATCATTTGTTTCCTGATACATACAACATGACAGTCTGTTTAATTTTAGAGCACTGCTCTCCTCTAACATTGGCTTTAATATCTACAGCAACAGCTTGTTTTGTCAGAATGATAATTCAAGATTTTTATAAATACATGCTTGTGTGTCCAAAGGATCTGTTGGGTCAAAACCCCTTTCAATTATAAGCACATCTCTCCCCTGGGATTAAACGTCTTTTGACCTGTTGTTGACTCAACTAAACTACCACAAGTAGTTCTCAGAGTCCTACTGAGCACAAGCATTTTATTGTACTTATGACAAGACATGTAAACACATGACAAGACATGTAAACACATGACAAGACATGTAAACACATGACAAGACATGTGAACATGACCTTGAGTTATCTCTAAGTTAAAGTTGATTCATCATAGCTGCAATTTGAGATCTAAAACACTGATTTAGAGATGTTATGTCTCAATGAATTAAGCTTTCTTTCAACTGTGAGCATTTAAAACTAAAGTGGCAGTACCTTAAATCTAAGATATCTGGTTCCAGACTTTTGAAATTGTTGATACCATGAATTCGGGCAACTAAATTGCAATTGTAAAATGTAATTTTGTTTTGTTAGATATCTATGATGTGACTCTTGCAATTCAATTGTAAACACCACTTAGATTGTGTATTGTGGTAGTTATTCACATGCTGAAAGATCTGGCACTATATACCTCTGCAGATCTTGTCCCAGTTTCTCCGACCTGTCCTCTGTGAGCACCTCGTACATGTCATCTTCCTCCAGTTTGCGTTTGCGTCCAGTGCGAAACAAAGGGTTGAGCCACCTGACACAGAAATGAACAGAGGAGTCAGGAGTGAGGAGAATATGGAGTTTGACATAGATGAGCACAGCGTGTCATTCAGGATTTTATTCAGATGATCCACTCTACATGGTAGTGTTAGAGCATAAATAGCCATAACATGCACTTGTCAGATGTATTCATGTGAGCAAATGGAGTGACTTTAAGCGTGGTGAACCGATATTCTATAATATGATGTGGAGGTAAAAAATATAACGGTTAAACGGCTTTAATCAGAGGTCCATGATGCCAAAAGCAAGCGCTGCTGTCGGTGTATTTGATAGACAGTTGGAAGTGACACATGAGCAACTTTCCCGTTGGACTTAAGTAACGTTGAGAAGCGCAGATGATTAACAGGAAACCATCATTACATAAACATGCAAGGAATTACATCATGATGTGTTTCAGACCAACTTTCAAATTTTTAAGTGACACAAGAAACAACTTTCTTTCCACTAAACGTCAAAACGTGGAACACTCAGTCCCATTTTATTTTAACGAGCAAGAGTAACACTTCTGGTTTCGGTTGGCTTTCAGTTAAAAGTTACCTAACGTTAGTTATACGTTTATGAGAAGAAACGTGTTGCATATGAATCTTGTCGCGCGGGGAAACATTTTTAAAAAGCCCCGCTAAGGGCAACGCTAACTAACAGCGGTTACCATTCGTGGCGTTTGGTCTAGTCGACTTACCAGAAAAATATTTTGGACAAAATGCTCGCCGTCGCTGCCGGGTTAGTCTTGTTTTTGCTCACTTTTTCCATGATAACCCACAGTCACGCCGTAGTTTCCTTTCAACTTGTCCACTTCTATAACGCTGCTTCAGGCTATGTGGCGTAACTTTGCCTTACACTACTACACACAAATCACATTCTGTAGCCGTCGGGGGCCGCAAGGTGCCTTAGGTGCTATGGTTAGGTGCTAGCATAGCAGCGATAAAAGAAAGACATTGAATAAGGCACTGTGAATGGTTCCGCCCCGGGGACTTTTGATTGGCTGAAAAACAATTACCGTCCCACGCAATTGGTTTTGTTTTTTTTGCTCTGCTTTCACACGATTGGCTTAAAATATTGACCGCGCATATGGTTGACTGTATTATTCAACTTAACCTACCGGTCATTTTATTTTTTGGGGAAAAATTAAGACAACTGGATTTGTTGTCGAAATTGGGTTAAATCATGGATGTATGGGTTACATTAACAGTCACAATTTATGCAATCATGTGGAAGCCTTGTGAAGATATAAAAGTAAACTGTGATATGGACATATCTCTATTACAGAGGCAGGCATGTTGGACACATTCCTATTAACTATATGTATGTATAGTATAGATTTGTAATTCAGGTTTGACATTTTGTCTACTATTTTACTAGGGTTAGGATTGCTTTTTCTTGGTTCCCATTTATATACTATGTTTTTTTATTACATTATTTGTATATATATATATATATCTGAGTAAATGTATGGTGTTATGTCTGTTTGGAAGCTGCTGTGACACTGTAATTTCCTGCAAAGGATTAATAAAAGGATCTATCTATCTACATTGTTTACATTTCTCTATATTTATTTCTATATTTTGTTTATACACTCTTATACGTGTTCTGAACATTTAATGGTATCACATGGCTCTTATAATAATGACATTTCACGTGCTATTGGTCTTCATAACATTCTTTGTAGATGTTTTTATTCAACATGTTTGAAGATGATATTTTCCATGTTCCTCTTGAAAGTGTCTTTACTATTCCATTGGGTCAATAAGCTCTTAATTAAATTTCACACAATCTGTTCCTTGTGTACTTTGTGGATATAAATGTTCTGGACACATTCTTTTTTTATGCTGCATGGACGAGAAGGTTCTCATAACTATAAAACACTTTTACTAAAAATTGAAATTGTTTATGAAACTAAAACATTTTTTTTTACTAGGTAAACTGTAAAATCACCAGTGCCATTCAGAAATGTGCTTTTGAGACACCGTTTTCCAATTCAAAGGTTCAATACTACTAATCAGTTCAATGGTGTCCAAGTAAAATTCCAGTCGGGGGTGTGGTCTGTGGCAATCTTATCAGAATGACTTGGCAGAATCTCTGGCCATGCGGTAACTAACGGCATACCATTTCCCCTTTTAAGATTTTTAAATTTGATTGCTCTCTGTCTCTCACTGTTTTTATGGTCCCTCAAACAAACATACAACAATACGTTGTGTACACACATGGTGGGTATCCTATAAATAAAGAACCGGCTCTGGATGACAGATGCCCTTTGACACACTGCAGGTGTTTCCTGCACTGAAATAAAAGAGCTGGCTGGGAGAGAGTAGAGAACACATCCCTCCTCTTCTCTCAGAACTAAACTCCCTTTAACCTCCTTTTCCCATTACAATGGTCAAGGAAATGTTCAGTCACGAGGAAATCCATTTACAAGATAAACTATTATCCTGACTCCCACAATCTAATGATAACAGACTGGTGTGTCCCTGGCCCTCACACAGCACGTGTTATCCTCCTCTTGATGTTTAGCAAGCACCGACTGGGGTAAGGGCTGAAAGAGAAAAGCCAGCAGGAGATTATTACAAGCAGCTGAACTCCTACAACAATCATCTGCAGGGGATCAACACTCTTTCCCAGGCGTCTGATAGGCCTACTTTTGCCCCTCACATATTCCCAGGTTTTCTCCCTTCAATGAGCACTAAGGAAGAAGTGCTCACTTTGTTTCATTTTAATGAAAATCCACACAAAAAAGACATATGCAGCATGTCTTATTGTTTTGATTCGGATGGAATAAACGGTCATAATTACTGTGTGAAAAGAGTAATTCAATCATCATGCTAACAACTCTCTAAAGCTGTAATTTGGCACATGTGTAAAAATCAGCAAACTATCAATAATAATGCTAAAATACTGATATTTAGCAGCTATAATATTTACTATTTTCAATATCTTAGTTTATATGCATGTTAACATAAACCAAATAATTAGAGAAATCAATATTTTGACCTGATAATGGCGCTAAATGAAACGTTACCAAGTTATTATTAATTCATTCTGTGGATATGTATGAGTGTCCTAGAAACTTTATTCTTGATTTATATATGATCACATTTCTTTTTATTAAAGTTTGTTATCAAGAAAGATATCTGCTGATGTCTTGCGTTAACAATTAGTAATTTCCCAGATCCTCTTATCATATTGTGGTCTCATTTGGATGTTATCAACAGGTTAACACGGATAACAAACAGCCTGTTTAAGTGACTTCCCTTGCATTAGAAGATTTACAGGATAAGAGTCCCCTCTGTGACTGCTTAGCAACAGCGAACATGGAAACCCATCACAGCTTCAAATATCTAGAGAGTTACGTAACAATGTTCTCAGCACCTCCTCACCTTCGTTTACCAACAATATAACACCTGGGTTTATTTTTCACAGAATGCTGACTGTGTGTTTTATGACCCCAGAAACTAACGTAGGATTAGGATCAATGGGGGCAGCCACTGTGGAAATGTTTGGGGTAATTATTTGCCCAGGAAACAACCCAATCCTTTTCTATCACAGAGATTAACATCTAACCATTGTTTGTAATAAAAAAAGGGTGACCCACAACACTGAAAACAGCTCAGTCATTTACTGAATTCGTACCTGGTTTGCTTTCACATTTCTTAACATGTTATATTTTATTATACTTGTTTAATTTATGACTGCCTTTCAATTACTTTTTGATTTACCTTCTCCATTATGTTTGTCCTCTCACCCACATTCCTGTCACGCTTTGCATCCCCATTTAAAACCTGCTGCTTGCTTAGCAGCCCTTAGGGAGCTGACACAGGACAGATGGAAGACACTAAATGTTATCATTCTACACACTACAGTAATTAAGCCCACGGGGGTACTTTTTTTTTTATTTTATTTTTTTACTTTGGCTTCTCTGGTTTGTTTCTGCTCATCTTACTATCGATGACAGTTATAGTATTAAATCCAATCCCGTCATCCTACTACAGTAACATTTCCAACTGAGTCACACAGTGTGCTCTTAAGATAACCAAGGGCACCAGCACAGAACAGAATACAAAAACAACATGGATAAAAATAGATTAAATTCACAGAGAACACAAACATAAACTGTAAAAAAACAAATGTGTTCATTTTTATAAACAGATGTAAAAATTGAAGACCATATATTATTAACCAAGAGTATGTGGAAAGTAGAGCAGCTCAACTCATTTAAGAGAAATTGCAATTAGGATTTAGATGAAAAGAGAAGGAAAGTAGCTACAAATAAGCAGAAGTGAAATCTAACTAAACACTCTTACTCAAGTACTGGACTTAAAGTGTACCCTTCTGAGCTACGTAACTTAAATGTTTCCATTTTATGCTACAGTATTTTATACTTCTACCCTACTACATTTCAGAGCAAAATATTGACGTTTTAGTGTGGATCCCCAGCTAATAACAGCTTGAGGGCCATGCTACAAAAACGTAACAACCAGGTTACATCGCTGTTTCTTTCCCTGCTTTTTGCTGCGTTCACACAAAACTGGCAATGAGGCACCACGCTAAGTGTGTTTATTTCTTCTTTAGAACGCAACCACCGTTAAAACATCAGAACACATTTTATTTCTTTGTGGTCAAAAGTGACAGTACGGGACAACATTAAATGGTCAAACATAGCACAAGAAGAGAAGAGCCATAAAGTCAACAAAATGTCTGTTACACAGCTTTATCTATCTAAGATTTGTTAACATTAGCCGCTATCAGCTACAGGTCCTACCAGATCCCGTAAGGCTGTAGCAGCTAAACCCCGGATGGTTTTTACCCTCCTGTTGTCCTTGGGCCAAATTTGGCCCCTTTAAAAAATGTCTATATCTGAAATATGGGTTCTTTTTAACCTAATTACCACAAACAAATGAATTGGATTTCTTACAACTTTCATTCCTGACGAAACCCTCTGATCTTTAATATTAGTCTAAATAATTCATAATTTCTGCTTTTTTAACTAAAATATTAGGTAAAATTCAATGTAAATGAGGGTTATTGAACATGAATTCCAAAAAGCAGTGTAAAACTAGTAGTAGTAAGGTGGTGTAAGTGAAAACTAAAAACAAAGGGGACGAAAATGTCAAATTGTTGTCCAATTTTTAACCCAGGAGGACATCACAAGGGTTAAGTAATGCCAGTGTGTTTTATTTTTAGTAAACATTTACTTATAAGATAAAAAAAAATCTATAACTCCTTCTTTCAAACTTCTGTAGTTTAAACATAACCCAATGCAATTGTGAATGCATCAACACAAGCAGACAAGTTGAACTACATAGATAAACGCAATGGATAAATTGTTTAAAAGTCCACTTCTGCTACTCCAATTGGTAGCCTAGTAGAACAAATGTATTCTTGACCAAAGCTGAGAAAAAGAACCAATCAGAGTCTACTGCCCTGCTAGCAGCTTTGTGAGACTGTGGGGGTCAATGCTAACACACTAATGCTAAGCAGTCCTGTACAAGATAGTTTATAGTTATAATCACTGATACAACATTCAGTTTGCTTAGATTCACTCAGATAGCTTGAAGCATCCTCTCCTTTCTGCCACTTGATGGAGCCATAATGCTATAAAACCAATATGTATTATATTATAATCCTTCTTGCCCTGCTAGTGGCTTTATTTAATGCTGCTGCTATAATGAGGATTTCAAGTTTAAAATTCTGGTGCAGAATTATGATAAAAAAACATAAACATTCAAAACATAATTCATTCATTCAGTCAGTCAAATCACCATAAGCACCTCTCATATCTCTGTTCCTCATCTTGTGTTCCTTTTCAGATCCTTTCAATTAAAGACTTCCTCCTCCTGCAGATCCCCTTGCAGTCCCCTATGAACACTGTGTGGAGTGATGACTAGCGTGTGCACCCCCGAACCCTCCCACCACTACACACAGACACAATATACAGCAAGTGATTGTGTGTCAGTGATGTTGAAAGTATTGGTTTTCAGGCGTAGATGCTCGGCAGGTGGAGGAGTAGCAAAATTCTGCAGAACAGCCAACGCTGACGCACCTGTCCTGATCCGACCCTCCCACCTGTCTGTGTCACTTCTGAAGAAAAGATCTCTGTCCTGTCCCAGTCAGGACCTCCAAGCCCCAGGAAAAATGGGCAACATGGCAACAGAGATCGTTGCCTTTGTCCTGACCATCTCGGGGTGGATCCTGGTGTCTTCCACCCTGCGGCTAGACTACTGGAAGGTGTCCTCTGTGGACGGGACGGTCATCACTACCGCTACCTTCTGGTCTAACCTGTGGAAAACATGTGTGACTGATTCCACTGGTGTGTCTAACTGCAAAGACTTTCCTTCAATGCTGGCTCTGGATGGTGAGTTGCGAGATGACTGGGGTTATTGTTGCTGTAGAAGTGTATGATGTTGTCTTTCTGACGTCAGACAGCAGAGATATATGTATATTTTCGTGCGTTTCTGAGGAACTGTGCATCTGCAACTACCTATCTGACTGAAAATCAAGTGATGCCCGAAACACCTGTTGTTCTTGGATGAATGGCCGCTACTGTGAACAAATGCATTTTGAACTTGATGTTTTCTTTTCTGAATCTGCCTTCAGGCCACAAACAGTAAAATGTAAAGACCACTGGAGGCATATTTAGGTGAAAAAGCTGAGCTGGACTGATACAGCCTCCTGTGTCTGAATAAAGCAATCTGAGCGAGTCATGCAATCATACAAAGGTCACATGTCCCTTCTCATTACTTCCCAGTAACTAAAAGGAAAGAGACTGCTTGTTTATGCTCTAATTCTAAAGTATTGAGGCAATTTAAAAAAAAAAAAATACCAGTTCTTATCTTTTTTCACTGTTGAAAAATGTATATAGTTTATATACGTGCTACGCTCTATAGCACAAATGTAGCCTCCAGTCCTTTTCCTACAAGTCTTTGGTTTTAAGTATTAGTACCCAAAAGGTCTGAAGATAAATCTGAGGGGTCACCAGACAATGTTAACATTTTTGGTAATTTCAAAGCTTTTTTTTCTAAAATGCAATTATTATTATTATTATTATTTTATTTTTTATCTCTGCTGGCCTAAAACAATAGAAACTTGAAGGGCACTTGGTTATAATAATTTGCATATCCCCCCCGTGATTCGGATTTGCTCCTAAATTGAACGGGTGCTTCCTTGGTCCATGCTACATGCTTTCACGAAAATCTTTTGATTTTCAATTATCTGTGGGGTTGACAACTTTCACATAAAAATAGTCATGTGATCCACGGTTTATGTAAATATATTGTATATAGCCACTGTAACCTTGGCTAGTTCCTAAACATAGGTAAAGTAAGTGGAATACTGGATTATTTCACCTCTTAAGGCTTTTACAAGAATCTTTTGACATTTTGGAAAATACTTGAGTTAGATATGAATCGATAAAACTCCCTGTCTGTATGCTAAATATGAGGCTACAGCTAAGAGTTGTTAGCTTAAACAAAACAAGAGAATATGTTACTTAGTTACTTATAGAGCTTTGTAACCTTTGGACAGAGTCAGGCTAGTTGTTTCCCCCAGTTTTCAGTCTTTATACTAAGCTAAGCTAACCAGCCGCCGGCTGTAGCTTCACAAGTCATGAGAGTGTACCAGTCATTAATCTACTCATCTAACTCTCTGCAACAAAGTGAATAGGTGTGTCATATGTCAAACTACTCTGGTAGTGTAAAGCACCCCTTCTCTGTCTCTCTCATAAAGCCTATATCCAGGTGTGTCGAGGTTTGATGATCGGCGCTGTATGTCTGGGTTTCTTTGGTGCCATCTTCGCCTTGGTAGGAATGAAGTGCACAAAAATAGGAGGCTCGGAGATCACCAAGGCTCGTCTTACTGTCCTCTCGGGCTTCCACTTCATTCTCAACGGTACAACCCATAACGCTTACCTTTCTCTGAGTCTGCATTTATGGGGAGTGTAGTATTTGGGCTGCTCAACTTTGGCACATAATTAGTGTTCATTTGAATTACATTATCTGCTCTTTCTGCTTTGAGTTGATTCAGAATTTGAAGTAGAAATCCTCTTAATTCTCTCTGCAGGCCTCTGCTGCATGACTGCATGCTCCATATATGCTCACAGGATCACAACTGACTTCTTTGACCCCCTCTTTTATGCCCAGAAGTAAGTATTCAGGATTAAAGGAAATATTGGTTTGACAACAGATCAAAACCACATTCAGATGAAAGGAAGTCCAGTCACAAATGTCTCCTCTTCCCCCCCACTTCAACCCTTCAGGTTTGAGCTGGGTGCAGCTCTCTTCATCGGCTGGGCTGGATCTCTAATGTGTATCCTAGGCGGACTTATCTTCTGCTTCTCACTGTCCAAAGGCTTCAGTGTCAGGCAAGTTGCTTGATGTTTCCAACATGCTGGATGCTGACAATGTGATCCTACATCTGTCATCAGCAACAAGGGCTTAGAGGAAATCTGATTTGGACGGACTCTAAAGTGCACTGAGTTGCAAACTCAATCAGGCAATTTCAAAAATTACTTTAAATGCAATGGAGAGATGGTTACAGTTGAAAACATCCAGTAATCTCTCTCAACATCTTGTCTCATAATTGCTGAACCTACAGGGGAGATTGTATGATTGTCATTTTGATAAGTAATGCAGCCGTTGACGGCTGAATGTTTTCTTTGTTACAGTCCAGTAATTACCTTTTCCTAGTGAGAGTCACCTTGACTAAAGGGCACCTATAGGACAATGTTGAATCAGGCAAAGGATACCTTTCTCTTTGGGTGAATTCCTTGGTCATCATTGTGTTAACAGTCAGTCCTGCTTAGCATATGCATATAGTGGATGAACAGAAAGATAAGGTGGTTTATTACGTTTTTGTGGCAGCCATACTTTAAATCACGTTCCATCCATTCTTTGTCTTGAAATTGGCATCTACACATCTGTTTTTAACCACGCCAGTGTGGTAAATGTTTTAATTTGTCCAACATGTCCAAATACCTGCAAAACTAATGACATTAGGCCTCAGCTGTACTTTGTTTGGTGCTAATTAGCAAATTTTAGCATGCTAACCCAATAAATAATAAAATATAGTAAACAACATGGTAAACATTATACCTGGTAAACACCAACATATTAGCATTGTTATTGTGAGCATGTTAGGATGCTGGGGCTATTATTTAAAAAGTAATTTTCTGCAGGGTTGTGTGGCGGTGTGGAAGTGTCACTAAAACAGACCATTTGTGTGACATCCTGTTATGTTCTTTAATCCCCCAATGTCGCACAAATAGACTTTATAGCCAGGCTGCGTTTTTTTGTGTCTTCCCTGCGGCAAACCCCGCTGCAACCCCACACTACCACCATTCAAAATGAATGGAAAAAATGGAATGGAAAGACCTGCGGCGTTTGATGGCAGACGCGGGCTGTGTGAATGCAGACTTAGCTGTGCCTAAGTACAGCTTTAAAAGCTGCTAGCATGGCCGTGGACTCTTATTCTTGTTATATTGTACAGGCTCCAGCAAGAAAGCTAAAAGGAACAGAAATGAGGGAAGATAGAATTAAAAAGAAAAAGAAAGATTTTGTGCTTTTTTTACTGTTTAGCAGGTTTTATTGTCTACAGAGATTTTAGCATGGCAGCCCTACTTAAAAATGTTTGTCTTCTCAGTTCTTTATTCTATTTACAGTAAGTCATATGCCAAAGGGTGCTTCCCTACAGTATTTTAAATTGTATTTGAGCTTCATTTCTTTTTTTCCTATTTGCAGAGCTGAATACTCCTACACTGGAGCTGCATCATTTGAGACAGCACGCAACAAGCACAGAAAGACAAGAAACAACCTTCACAATGAACCAGGGGAGCCATCGAGGCAGTTTGGAAGAAATGCCTATGTGTGACATTGGACTCTATCTTGTTGTTACATTTATTATAGTAGTTTGGGGTCACTATTATAATAGTTTGGGGTCACTAGAAACTATTTCATCAGTAAAAGCAAAGGACTCCATTCACAATTGTCCCTCATCTCCATGGAAATGATGGTTGGTAAGTGTAAATTGTGTGTCAGTTTACATATTCTATTGATTTAAATGGCCAGATTCATTTTTAAATTCGGGTCCTTTTTGGGACATTTCTGTCAATGGCTCTATGTAAAAGATAAGCTTGCTTTTCTTTTAGGGCAGGAAATTTGATTTGGCACAAAACTGCATTCAAACTCTCCGGTCACCTTCAATGAGCTGGCCTTTCCTGCCTGTCTCACATAGACTGGAGCGATATTAAATCTCTATTTTATGATTTTTGATTCAAATGCCAGTTGGACATCAATATCATCGAGCATCTTGTTTTCCATTAAAACCTGAAGATGTCACACAGATAGCCTGTACACTTTTGGTGTTAGCTTACTACTCAAACTTAAGATATATGAAAAAGATGTGTAGTGGTAATAAACATGATTTCTTTTTTTACACAAAAAGGTAATGTCATTTAAAGCAATTCACATTTGGAAATGTGACCAAATATTATTTAGATAAGTATCTAAAAAAACAAACACATAGATTACTTATTAAAACTTTGATAGCTATGTGGACAATTCCAGTTAATCTTCTTCTGTTGCTTTAAGGAAATAGAGGACAACTTTAGTTGGTGGTATTTCTCAAACTGAAAGATGGATCACATAAAGACCGTTCTCGTTTTATTTTCTTGGCCTAGACTGGTCTGACTTCCAAGGGTCACTAGGTCACATCTGACGCCAGGAGGCCCGACCGGAGGTTTCCCCTCATATCAGCCATCCATCTCCACCTAAGAATTATTATCAATAGGAACCCCAGGCTATGTTACGCAAAACCTTCTGGCCCAGAGGTTGGATACTTGAACCAGCTGGCAGAGAGCAGTTGCCCTGTGCTTTCTGGCGCTTTACGCCCGTAAATAAGTGTCAGGTGTCCTGGGCTCTGCAGAATGCTCTCTGATATAATGGTGGTATTGTATTGTCTGTCTGCATTACATATAGGGATGGTAAAAAAGGTTACGCATCAAACTCCTTCTAGCTAATACTTTCCACGTGATTGTCTCTTGACAGAACATTTCAGAATATCTACTGTAACTGCTCACAATAGTTAAACATTAAAATGAATTTGAATTTAATATCTCAAAGCAAATACTGAGAATAATCTGAAATCTCATCATCATCATCAGCATCATCAGCATCATCAGCATCATTTGAAAAAAAGACTTTCTTCAAAGTGCTGAGATATCCATCTAATAATGTTTAAATTGTATCTGGTACGTCTTCAGTGTTTTGTGAGGTTCCTAACAGAAATAAAATGATATAAACTGTGCAGTACCCTTCATTTTCACAGTATGTTCCAACCTCAGGATCTGGACCGCCCACGGGGGTTATAAGATGAATCTGAAGAGTCGTGACATAATTACCTATGTATTAAAAGAAACGTACAGTATGTACTTTGTTACACCAAGGAAATACACTACTTGTACGCCTGTAACATCCAAGTGTGTAGTGAACGATAATTTAATAGAAAAAAATAAAAAATAAAAGAAGAAAATGTGGTTTCTTTACAAGTGCTGGCCTAATCTGTGCATTGTATAGCTTTGCATCCATATAGTATTCAAATAAACCATGAGATATTGCAAAAAAAGATACTGCTTTGTATTAAGGGGTAGCAAAACACGTTAGAAGCCACTGACCTATTCATTGATCTCCGATGGGAAAGTGGTCATTGCAGCAACAAAAAGAGGCAGAGAGCCGTTTCCCTCCAGCCATTACTGCAATCACACCACCAGAGAGCAGTATTAATGCACATTAACAGGTCTGCAGAAATTATATATATATATATATATATATATATATATATATATATATATATATAATACACACACACACACCACACACACACACACTCAATATGTAATAGTTAGAATTGTGTCCTTTGAGAAATAATAACTTGTTATTTGCTGCAGCTTCAGCTTAGGTCACATAAGCATTCCTTTGTTCATTTTGTTCTTTTTTCTTTCAGTGTCATGCTAATTAAAGCTAATTAAAGCCACCCGCACCAAACACATTAAGGCTACCCAGCGGTCCACTGTTTCCAATATCTCCCCACCACAACCAATAACTTTGTCATAAGCCGAGAGGACTCTGAAACAAAGAGGAGCTCTTTCATCCCCGCAGAACAATCATCACTCCCCATAACTCTCATTACCTCAGATTTTGCTCATTATATTAACTAATTACAACAGCACAAAGACAGTATGCTGTAATTATGAGACCCACAGCACAGTGAGGTCTTGGTAAAATGATTAATAACTAGCAGCTTACAGCCTGAGGCAAAGTGGAGAATGATGCTTTAAGCAGCTTAGGTCATTGTGCCGTTACATATTTCATGGAACATGTAAAGGTCACTAGTGCAGAAATGTACTTTGTTTTTGGTCAATCTCATGCAATGTGATATATATCTATATAATAGATTATATGCTAAAATTAGAGAAAAAGAGGATGTAATATTTACATGTAAATTCAGAGATATTTGTGATGTATTATTTAATTTAAAATGGTCTAGATTGTTATCAAGGGCCACTCCACCATTTTACAAAGAGATATCAGTTTACTTCACACAAGTACAATTCACTCTTTCAAATAGTTATATAATGTTTCGTGGCTCTGAAGAAGCTTTTTAAAGAGACAATGACATGACAAGTTCTAATTCTGTCTCCCTTTAATTGTTAAGTATCTCTTATTATATGCCAACAGTACTTTTATATCAACATATCAACTATCTTTATATTCTCATCTCTCTTCCTGTAGAACATTAATGCTTTTGATGACCCATCTTGAACTTGAAGGCATTTACATAAATGTATCAAATCAAATGTGATTTAGGGCAACATCCATCATATAAACCACACCTGACCGTAGCTAACAGGAATACAGCAGGAAAAGTGTGTATGGAAGTCAAAACTTTTATTTGCATGTCTCCCTAACTCATTGCAGCTCTGCATTGCTCTGTAAAGCCACGGCCACTTTCAGTGATCCAATCACATTTTAAAGGTTTGATTTAAAACCTTGTGTAACTAACCCTGTCCACATATTGTTTCACAGTATATGTCAGATTACTGAAGCTAAAGACAGGCTAACTTACCTTTTACTGTGACTTTAAAGTCTGAGAAAAATAACCCTGATGTGTCATGGTGTCTCGGTTTGGGCTTGCTAAAGAAAGCCTGATACTGAATGGAATTGTGAGAAAATGTAGGATCCAGTGTTTTTTTAACTGTACCTAACAACTAGGGACTAAAAGTCAGGCTATCTCGGCCTCTGCAATTCATTTTGACCATCTGTCTGTTGAGTCCCCCGATTTTTTTTTTAAAGTTTCAAATTTTCAGGATATATCAATTTGGCTATATTATGGGGTACATTATGCTGATGCAGTAAACAGATCTTTCTTTTAAACTGTGTCTGCAAATAAGGGAACTTTCGATGGGGGCATGAAGCTGCTTTGGTAATTTCAGATAAGTGCTTAGGTGAGCACTCTCAGTCCAGATTTAACAACTCTCAACTGTGGCCCATGGGAACCTGAGCAACTGTTGTCTCTCACCCACATGTAAATTACTACCTGAAACAACAGCACACCCCTGATGTGTATCTGTAAGAATTTGAATTAAGTAGTCCAGCTCAGGATGTACATGTCTTCTGCATAAGCAACAGGCTGCCATTTAAAGATAAAACACAAAAAAGGGTATCACAATTTTAATTGTGGATGAGTAATCGATGATCAGAAATAGAATTTTTTGGAAATAACCTATTGCAAGAGCTTCCTTGGATCTTAAATCTAGATAGCAGAACAACTCACACAGAAGCCGGGGATGCAGATCCGTGTGGTCCAGATCTGGGGTTTCCTGATGATCGTTGTTGGCTGGATCTTTGTTGCCTGCACCATGGCCATGGAGGGCTGGAAGATCAGCACCATTGGGGGCATGGGGGGCTCCGCCGTCGTCAAGGTGAGATGGTACTGGTCCAACCTGTGGAGATCCTGTGTTACGGACTCAATCATATCAGTAACTGTTACGACTACCCTGTGCTCTGGTCTGTGGAGGGTAGGTAATACATTGTCCACCCTATCTAACAAACCTAGTGTCTCCACTCACATCTAAACTAGTCATTAATCTCTATTTGCGTGTTACTGTGTGACTCCAGGTCACATCCAGATAGTACGAGGCCTGCTGATGGCAGCTCTTTCCCTCTCCGCGTGCTGGGGTTTGTGCTTGGTATGATGGGCATGGAGTGCACCTTCATTGGGGGAAAAGACCGGTCAAAGTACAAGAAGATTTGCGCCAGCGGATGGTGCCACATAATCAGCGGTAATTTCTAGATTAATTGATAGCAGCAGATGTATGTACAAGCTGTGCATGTGTCAGTGTGCCTTTAGCAAAATGCAATGTAACTTAATTTATAGCGTCATTATAAGATCAATCAAACTGTCCAATATTTTGGTTTATGACCTGCAAAATGAATGACATTTCCCTCATTGTGTTTAGCTTATTAGCAAGAGTTAACGCCTGCACCAAAATAATGTGGTGAACATGGTAAAAATCATATTTGCTAAATATATGCATGTCAGCATTTTGTTTGTGATAATGTTGGGATTTCTTATGTAGCATTTGGCTTAATGATCCAAATCCACAAATGCCTAATCCTCTGAAAAAAACAACAAAAAACTTGACATTAAGGATAGGAAATCAACAAATATGCAGTAGTGCAAGATTTCTCTTAAGCGTTTCTGGATTTGAATTTTGTTGGCATTTGTTCTTTAAACTTAATTTGTAATTGTAATATCATGAGATAGATTAGTGTTTTCCTATATTTTTGTTTGTGAGCCCCTAAAAACAAAGAAATTTCCCCCCCATTGTTTTACTTGAATATTTTATATTTAGAGACCTGGAGAGTTAATTTTGTCCAGCAATAAAAATAAAAAAGACAAGAATTGAATTAATTAATTGAATTAATAAGTTTTTTTATTTAAAAAATTTGGTAATAATTTTGTGACCTCCTCATATTTCTCTTGTAAACTGTTTGGGCGTTCCACCCTCATGTTGGGAAACACTGATGTCTTTTTCTCTTACTAAAGGCAACATTGCATAGTAAACAGTATTTTCTGAACTTAACACTCAACATGATTTCTCATCAGGTTTGCTGTCCACATGTGGGTATGCTGTTTATGCACATTATGTCTCATTTGAATACTTCAGTCTTAACTTTGATGGACTAAAGTAAGTTAACAGCCTCAAATGTAACTATATATTCTGTTTGAGCAAGAAAAACCAAACATTAATCATTATAATCAATCAGATTAAAACATCAATCCTAAAGAAATATCTGTTTTAACACTGACAGATATGACCTTGGCACCCCGTTGTTCCTCGGCTGGGTCGGCTCGGCCTTTCACATGACTGGTGGTTTCTTCTATGTGTGGTCAGTGTGTGCGCCGTTCTGCGGAGAAGAGAAACGTGAGTACACACACGCACTTGTACTGTACATGTTGTTGCAACATGTCAGGTGAAGTAACCAATAAACTCACTTCCTTAATAAATACCTATGTGCTTAAGTAAAATGACTCATTTTCAAAATGCATAAGGCTGTACAGAGCAGGTGAAAGGTGAGGGTGTGCAGATAAACACTGTGGGTACGCTCCCCCTCACCTTGTAGTACAACCCTAAAGCCATTGGTGTAAATAAGCCATAGTGAATTAGCATACCTTGGCAGAAAGATTGTCAACCGGGGGGAACGGCTAAACCTACAAGCACTCTACATCTCACTAATTCTGGAGTCTCCACAAAGAAAATTATGTTTTTTACCCTTCAGTTTTTGTGTACATTAATAAACATAAGACATGATCATTAGTGACTTTAAAGGTGCTGATAGGTGGACTGTGTTACATTTGGGCAGAGCCAGGCTTGGAAGTTGTTGTTTTTTTTTTTTTTTTTTTTTTTTTTTTAGGTATGAGAGTGTTGATCTTTTCATCTGATGGGAAAAAGTAAATAGCATTTTGTCCTAATATATTTATTATTTAAACTGCTTATAGTGAGTAAAATCCTCTGCTACTCTTCCTCAGCTAGATTATTTCTTAGTGAAGGCAACTACTAATCAGCTGATACATTTGATTGGTTCTGGAGAGCTATTAAGTATACTGTAAATGCAATAGCTGTAACGCAGGTTTTGCATGCATGTAAGCCACAGCTACATAGAGGACACAAGGCATGTCATTAGTTTTTTGGGGGGGATTTACTAAGCGGTTGTCTGGGATTTTTGGGGGCTTTAGCAACCTGGGGGAGATCTGTAAGGCAGCAGTGTTTTGATCTGAATGATGTGTGGAGGGGGCAATAAACCGCATTCTTTATGTTGGGAAAACGCCAAAAACATACTTGAATAGTTGACTGAACAAATAAATGATTTGAAAAACATTAGGTGCATTGGGGAGAACTTACAATCTCTGGCCTCAGTATTTTGAAAAATCTCGGTTACAGCATACATGGAGCATGGTGAGATATAAGTAAGAGGGATCCAGCAGCCCTGTAATGTTTGACGATAATGTGTTTCTCTCTCCAGGGAAATAAATGTCCAGCCACTACCAGACCTCGAGCAAAACAAGCCCACCTCACCTCTGTCCACAGTGTCCAAGATCACATTCAAGACCAAAGTGGCCTCAGAGTCAGAGTTTTCGCCTAAGTCTAAGCAGTCAGACCTGTCTGGAACTTCCTCAAGTTTAGAACGCACATCCAAATCTGGACGCACAGCCAAGTCAAGGCAGTCATCCCAGACTGGGCAAACCACACCCCGCTCTGCAATGTGGAGGTCAGGATCCGAGGCGGGATCAGAGTCACTAACGGGGCCAACTATGTCAGGCAGCTCGAGTATTAAGACTAAACGGTTCTTAAAAAATCTTATATTTGAATAAATGTGAGTCATAATGTGACGGACTCATGATCTGATGCTTTTCTATTCAATGTATAAAACGGTGGTAAAAGCAAATTTAGCAATATGTGTTTTGTTCTATAAATAGATATCAAATCTTACAAATCTTTTTTTTCACTGAAGTGATTAGTAGACAGTTTGCTGCCTGATCATGTTGTCATCTATAATGTTTTACATTCAGGAACCATATATATATTCATTATAACTGAGGCACATCCATGTCTGATCAAATTGGCGGCCTTTATGTAGACGTTCAAAACACCAAAGAGCAACTCCGCCAGGCTTATTAGGTCTGGTTGACAGTAAACAGTGTCTGCTTTTCTGGTTTAAACCTTCACAAAAAACACAGCCAGTTGTAAGAAGATTGGATCTACAGTTTACATCTGAAGCAAAGCCCTTGTGGCTTTTCTTTTCTTTTCTTTTTTGATTATTAGCGGACTTATACCTTCATAAGATAGTAAGGAATTTAATACCTTGGCATTTAGCACTATTGGCTCTACTTTTCATCTTCTACACATGTCATCTTAGTTACTGTTGGACTTAGTACGTAAAGGCTCTCTTTTTACCAGACTGGAGAGATGTGTAGGACACTGGCTCAGATCCTGGCCTGCTGCTCTGCATAGTGGGCTGGGGCTTTGTGGCTTGCACCCTTGCCATGGACCACTGGAGGTAGGCAATAAGAGTATGAAGAAACAAATAGAATAATTAATTTGATTGCCTTCAGCCCTAGATAATAGCTTGAATAAAACAATATAAGAACCCTGCAAATGTAAAAAAAAAAAACTATTAACCTGATTGCTAACATAAAAACATGTGTCATCCAAAGTGAATTTAGCTGAACTGGCAACCTGTTTGTGTAAATGTGCATGATCAGAGTGTCAGTGTGTATCCTCTTATTTTCTGTTTCCTAATACAAGATTGCATAATAATAAATGATAAATGGTAATTCATTTGCATGTGATACAATTTGTTTGTTGTGGCGTCAATTTAAAACAACTTTTGGCAACTTCGGCAATGATTAGGGTTGGGCAATATGACGATATATATATATATAAAATAAAAATTCTTTTGTATATACATTTTCCTGTATTGGTTCTATCAATATGTCGAAAAACCAGCAGCCATAATGAATTATCACAATGTTTACATTATTTAGGACACCTTACGTTCTATCCTTAAAAATAAAAATCTCTCATTACTTTTCATTTGTCATTTATTTAATTCATAAAGAGCATACAGAAATATCAGAAAAAAATCCCTACTGTGTATAAGTATAATAGATTTGGGCCATATTGCCAGCCCCAGCATTGGTTTAATACATGTACAAAGCGAGCTTGATAAATGATGCTCCAGCTGAGCTTGATTCTTACATTTATTTTACAGAATACCTGTGTTACGAACTGGCAGCGTGGAGTTTAAAACAGCAGGCCATTTAGAAGGCATGGCGGTTCTAATCAAATTAGCTATTAAGTTGCATTATGAAAAATGTAGTATTGAGTGTTTTCGGTCAGAATATCTCCGCCTTGGCTGCTTTCTCTGTCTATTGTGAGTCTCCCAACTTTTGCAGA
>NW_022602972.1:0-9885 GCF_008692095.1 Etheostoma spectabile | reverse complement strand
TTCAACATGCAAACACAAATACAAATGTTTTTAAGAGAAAACAAAGAACAACGGCACACACACAGTCACACATTAAAATCACACTTACTGCCAATCTGTTGTTAAAATGTACCCACAACCAGACAGAAACTCAAGATGGCCTCTGTTTTTAGCCGACTTCTCCAAATTCATTCAAGGAATGGAAGAAATTTGACCTTAATCTGATTTGGTCTACATGTTGTCTGGTATTTTTAACCATTTCTTTCCTGCATTAGAGTGACAGTAGAAATGATACACCGGAAGAATAAAAAGTGAATTCTTTTCCAATGTATTCACTAGGTACCAACATGTATATCATATTACCTATTACCATCACTTATTTTCATTGGAGGTATTTTTAGTTTGCCAGAGATTTTTAAATTCCATGGCAATACCAAGTGATTTATAAAATAAAAAGTTTCTGGACTGGTTTCTGAATTCCGATTATTTGGTTTGAGTTAAAGGTACAACAGCAGATTAGTGTATAAGTGAAATCTTCTGACCATTCAGGGGGGGAGGAGATTTGTTGCTGCGTTTTACATTTGTCCCAAGGGGTTGGACCCGCCCCATGGCGGCGGCGGCGGCGTGGTGTGCGGCGGCCAATGACAGGGGAGCCCCGTCCGAGGACACAGTGACCTTCTCCTCCTCGCGGCGCTTCAGACAGGCCGCCTTAGGGTTCAGGTTTCGCTCTGGACAGAGAGAGAGAGAGAGTGCTATCTTTCTTTCTGTTTCCTGTCTGTAGAGAATGTGTCCTAACTGTGTTTTTTCAGTGAGACGTCTTTATGCTGGGGGACTAAATCAGTAGTGAGACTGAAGCCAAAAAGCCAAAAACTTTAGCCCGTTGAACACACTCAACAGATGCCCACTGCTGCCTCTCCTGGCGCTCTGGAGGCACTTCATGTGCTGGAAATCAACCTCTTCAAGCCTGAATTCCACCTTAAATCCCTCTCCACTATCTTAAAAGTTAGAATACAGAAACAATTTAGATTTTAGAATTTTAGAAAGTTAGAATATTGTTAACATATAACATTGCCTACGTAAAATCAGAACAGTAGAATATACCAAATAGGCAAGAAATCCAAATGTTGTTTTTTACCATGTTTGTCTCTGAGTAAATAATGATATAATTTTTTTATTAGTACATATCAATGAGTTTCCCTTTAGAACAGATCAGGATAATGACTGTATAGTCTAAAAGGTTCAGGATCAGGGACTTAGCTTTGCATCTCTACTGCTTTCAGTTTTTAAATAAGAAACAAATGAAAGGAAAATCATTTTCAACATTCTCCTATTGAGCAATTGAACATCGAACTGAAAAATATACATTTTAACTTGCAGTTTTCTACTGATATTTTCTATCAACTAACAAAAAAAAATCTCAGAGTGTCTATCGCGATGTTGCAGTCTATGGTGCCAGTTGATAAGCATGATGATGATAAAAAATATATATTATTGTGCAGCCCTAATAAAAGCCAAGCAGTGTGGCGCAGTATCTGAGGTCAAAGTTACGTGTCTTGATTGGAAAGGATTTTTAAGGCCGATACCGATACAAATATTTGGTTATTTAAAAAATCAGATATTCCGAGATATTGGCCGATATACAGTAAATATATATATAAAAAAAAAAAAATCCACGTAACAAAACATGAACAGATTTCCCTTACATTAGTTACTTGTAGTTATTTAAGAGTTCTCACTAAAATATATGATACAGGTTTTTATATTTTACTATTTAAATCAGGTTTTTCCATATTTGTCAGTTATACTGGCATTCTGGGAGCTGCTAAACTGTATTTTGTTGTTGAAAACAATGACAATAAAGATTTGGTCTATTCTGTTGGTATGAACTGACCTCTGACTTGTTGCTCCAGACTGAGGATGACAGCCACGGCCTGGTGCAGGATCAGTAACTTGGTCTGTGGTTTGTCGCTCTTCAGGTGCAGCTGCACCATCCTGCCCAGCTCCTTGAACGCCTCGTTGATGTCGCGGACGCGCAGACGCTCCCGCGCGTTGTTCGCCATCCTCCGTTCCCTCTCTCTCTCCATCTTCTGCTCCGGAGACAGGTCCTCGTCGTCGTTGTTGCTACAGCAACCAACGAAGAGCACGGGAAGGAGCGAGGAAGACAAAGCAGGGGATGAGGGTAGGAGGAGGAGGAAGGGAGGATTTGAAAAATGAAATTTCTGTGTGTAGAGGCTCATTGTAACACAAACCTGCGGTAGATATGTTGTTAAGATTCACAAGATGATTCATTGAGTGACAAAATAACAGGGAACGGGGCTTGGGAGCAGACATCGTGTGCTGCGTTCTAGATATTTCAATCTGCCACAGCTGCAACCAGGGTCCAAAATGAGTACCATCTAACAGCCAAATGCTGGTAAAAGATTCAAGTGGCTGGTAGGGCTGGGCAATATATCAATATCTTATCAATATCATGAAGTGTTGTCTTTTACTGGTTTAAAAGGCTGCATTATAGTAAAATTATGTACTTCTCTAAACTCACCAGACTGTTTTAGCTCGTCTATTACTTGCCTTTTCCCCACTTAGACAGTATGTACATATTACTGATGATTATTTCTGAAAAGTGTAAAGCTATTGTGTCAAAGCACCAATTGTCAACCCTAAAATATCGCTAAAATATCTGATATTCTTCCTATTTCCCAGCCCTAGCGGCTGATAGATTTGCCACACTCACCAGCCAAAAAACAATGGTAATCTATTGAGTGGCATTCACTAACCTTTTGGCTTGTGAACAACTAAGTTCATTTTGGACCATGGCTGCAACTGTTTGCTTCCATGGTGATATTGGTGACTGAAAATATACAGCAAACAACCAGAAGATCACACCAAGAAGCCATGTGGATGGATGTTTCTTAAATAATTGAAACTTTATGAATTTTTGCCACTACTAGGGGCGCTAATTTATAAAATGTTACTGTGGGTCGTATTAGAGAGTGGGAATAAACGGCCAAAAAGACTTTTGCTGGATCATGTGACGATACGTTTCCAAAGCCTGTAACATGGGCAGCAGTTTTCATCTGTTTTCTATCATCATCATTCAAACCGTATGCATCATCATCATGACTGCCACTATCATGTGCAATCTTTGGGTTTGGGATCCACATGTTTCTAATTTTAGCCATCCTGCAGGTGTAAAATATACCTGAAGGGGTAAAGATGCTCAGCTGCACTCAGGGCGGGAAATGTAACCAAAACCAACACTTTTCATCCTTCAATTACTACGAATGAAGCCGCTTGCATGTATATAATGACTTGGTTTCATATAGAGATGGTTCAATCCCGTTTTTTTATTCCTGATACCAATTGTGATATCTGAACTTGCGTTTTGACCGATACCGAGTACTGATCCAATACCAATGTGTCATATATTTTATTATGTTTTAACAACTGTATCCCTGTTTGGATTTGATATGATTTCTACCTTTATGTCGGTCTGACTCAGGTTAAACTCTCAAACAATGAACGCCACAGAACTTTCTTTAGTATCCAGTTTGACAGTCAGTCACAACGGAAAAAGAACATAAATAAACTACTTATGGGGTATAAAAATTCCAGTACTTCCAGATACGATACCAGCGTTTTAGTCAGTATCGGAGGCGATACCAATACTGGTATGGAATATCTCTAGTTTCATAGCTGAAATATGTTCAATACTTTCCTAAAGGCTTAAAGTCTACAGGATGTAGGTACATGAAGACACAGACCCTACGCCGTAGCCGGACGTGCATCTCTCAAAAAATGGGACTACACGTCGTGGCAACGCACGTCTCGGCTCCTTCTCCATGAAGAACATGGAATCAAAGAGAGGGTTAACTTTTCCTGCAACAGAGTTCTACAGAGGAGACACTTTGTTTCTCTCACTATGACTCTAGAGTCGGTAATCGCTCTCTCACTCTCTCTACCACACACACATGCAGGCCCTGCTTTTCTCTTAAAGAGATCGACGCACAACAATTAACTTCAGGCCACTTACGTAGGCTACGGAGAAAGCTCTGCGTAGAGCCTCCACAGAAGCATAAATCAAGCTTCATAGTGTTGGTGTTGATTCCCCAGCTCTGAGGCAGCACTCCTACTCTGTTGTGTGAGAAACAGTTAAAACCAGGCTCAAGACCGTAGAGAGACTGATAGGACCAACTGGGAGCTGCGTGTCCCCCAGGTACCTCTCTTTGTGTTCACAGTGCTTTCTTGGCTCAAAAGACCAACATGTTGGAAAAAAAGAGAGATGCCTAGCGGACACGGACATTTCAAAAAAGTCTCAGTAATATTGATGTATTTAGCTGCTTCTCATCACACTTGATCACTTCATCAAAGTCCAAAGCCTGGTTCCCAAAACACCCACAGCTTAAAGTCCTCCTTGTGTCCTTGATCTCCAAAATTAACAAAATAAGATTGTGGTTGCCGACCAGTGGTGGAAGAAGTATTTACTGGGGTGGCAATGATTAGTCGACTAATCAATCAATTGATCGCTAGATAACAATAATCTCCAACTATTTTGATAATCAGTTACTTGCAAACTAGTTTTTCATGCAAAAAATGGCAGAAAAAGCTGTTTTCAGCCTCTCAAATATGGAGATTTCCTGCTCATTTCTTTTTTTTACTGTATCATATTTAACTGAATGTCTGTGTGTTTTGGACTGACAATATAACACATTTAAGGACATCACCTTGGGCTTAGGATTGTCAAGTTTCCCAATTTTTTGATATTTTATATACCAAACGATTAATCGAGAAAACATTTGGCAGATTATCGACAATGATATATCATACTACATGTAAAAATACTAGAACTTGTTAGAAGTGAAAGTACTGCCTTATGATTAAGTGATTTTTCATGTTAATTCTCTAGATCTCTGCAGAAAATGCATCCTTTTCTGTTTATTATTCAGGGGTCAGGAATAATAATAACCAGAAAAGGATGCAATTTTCTGCAGAGATCTAGAGAAATTAACATGAAAAATCACTTAATCATAAGGCATTACTTTCACTTCTAACAAGTTCTAGTATTTTTACATGTAGTATGATATATTCATTGTCGATTAATCTGCCAAATGTTTTCTCGATTAATCGTTTGGTATATAAAATATCAAAAAATTGGGAAACTTGACAATCCTAAGCCCAAGGTGATGTCCTTAAATGTGTTATATTGTCAGTCCAAAACACACAGACATTCAGTTAAATATGATACAGTAAAAAAAGAATGAGCAGGAAATCTCCATATTTGAGAGGCTGAAACAGCTTTTCTGCCATTTTTTGCATGAAAAACTAGTTTGCAAGTAACTGATTATCAAAATAGTTGGAGATTATTGTTATCTAGCGATCAATTGATTGATTAGTCGACTAATCATTGCCACCCCAGAAATACTTCTTCCACCACTGGTCGGCAACCACAATCTTATTTTGTTAATTTGGAGATCAAGGACACAAGGAAGGACTTTAAGCTGTGGGTGTTTTGGAACCAGGCTTTGGACTTTGATGAAGTGATCAAGTGTGATGAGAAGCAGCTAAATACATCAATTATTACTGAGACTTTTTTGAAATGTCCGTGTCCGCTAGGCATCTCTCTCTTTTTCCAACATGTTGGTCTTTTTGAGCCAAGAAAGCACTGTGAACACAAAGAGAGGTACCTGGGGGACACGCAGCTCCCAGTTGGTCCTATCAGTCTCTCTACGGTCTTGAGCCTGGTTTTAACTGTTTCTCACACAACAGAGTAGGAGTGCTGCCTCAGAGCTGGGGAATCAACACCAACACTATGAAGCTTGATTTATGCTTCTGTGGAGGCTCTACGCAGAGCTTTCTCCGTAGCCTACGTAAGTGGCCTGAAGTTAATTGTTGTGCGTCGATCTCTTTAAGAGAAAAGCAGGGCCTGCATGTGTGTGTGGTAGAGAGAGTGAGAGAGCGATTACCGACTCTAGAGTCATAGTGAGAGAAACAAAGTGTCTCCTCTGTAGAACTCTGTTGCAGGAAAAGTTAACCCTCTCTTTGATTCCATGTTCTTCATGGAGAAGGAGCCGAGACGTGCGTTGCCACGACGTGTAGTCCCATTTTTTGAGAGATGCACGTCCGCTACGGCGTAGGGTCTGTGTCTTCATGTACCTACATCCTGTAGACTTTAAGCCTTTAGGAAAGTATTGAACATATTTCAGCTATGAACTAGAGATATTCCCATACCAGTATTGGTATCGCCTCCGATACTGACTAAAACGCTGGTATCGTATCTGGAAGTACTGGAATTTTTATACCCCATAGTAGTTTATTTATGTTCTTTTTCCGTTGTGACTGACTGTCAAACTGGATACTAAAAGAAAGTTCTGTGGCGTTCATTGTTTGAGAGTTTAACCTGAGTCAGACCGACATAAAGGTAGAATCATATCAAATCCAAACAGGGATACAGTTGTTAAAACATAATAAAATATATGACACATTGGTATTGGATCAGTACTCGGTATCGGTCAAAACGCAAGTTCAGATATCACAATTGGTATCAGGAATAAAAAAACGGGATTGAACCATCTCTATATGAAACCAAGTCATTATATACACATGCAAGCCGGCTTCATTCGTAGTAATTGAAGGATGAAAAGTGTTGGTTTTGGTTACATTTCCCGCCCTGAGTGCAGCTGAGCATCTTTACCCCTTCAGGTATATTTTACACCTGCAGGATGGCTAAAATTAGAAACATGTGGATCCCAACCCAAGATTGCACATGATAGTGGCAGTCATGATGATGATGCATACGGTTTGAATGATGATGATAGAAAACAGATGAAAACTGCTGCCCATGTTACAGGCTTTGGAAACGTATCGTCACATGATCCAGCAAAAGTCTTTTTGGCCGTTTATTCCCACTCTCTAATACGACCCACAGTAACATTTTATAAATTAGCGCCCCTAGTAGTGGCAAAAATTCATAAAGTTTCAATTATTTTAAGAAACATCCATCCACATGGCTTCTTGGTGTGATCTTCTGGTTGTTTGCTGTATATTTTCAGTCACCAATATCACCATGGAAGCAAACAGTTGCAGCCATGGTCCAAAATGAACTTAGTTGTTCACAAGCCAAAAGGTTAGTGAATGCCACTCAATAGATTACCATTGTTTTTTGGCTGGTGAGTGTGGCAAATCTATCAGCCGCTAGGGCTGGGAAATAGGAAGAATATCAGATATTTTAGCGATATTTTAGGTTGACAATTGGTGCTTTGACACAATAGCTTTACACTTTTCAGAAATAATCATCAGTAATATGTACATACTGTCTAAGTGGGGAAAAGGCAAGTAATAGACGAGCTAAAACAGTCTGGTGAGTTTAGAGAAGTACATAATTTTACTATAATGCAGCCTTTTAAACCAGTAAAAGACAACACTTCATGATATTGATAAGATATTGATATATTGCCCAGCCCTACCAGCCACTTGAATCTTTTACCAGCATTTGGCTGTTAGATGGTACTCATTTTGGACCCTGGTTGCAGCTGTGGCAGATTGAAATATCTAGAACGCAGCACACGATGTCTGCTCCCAAGCCCCGTTCCCTGTTATTTTGTCACTCAATGAATCATCTTGTGAATCTTAACAACATATCTACCGCAGGTTGTGTTACAATGAGCCTCTACACACAGAAATTTCATTTTTCAAATCCTCCCCTTCCTCCTCCTCTCCTACCCTCATCCCCTGCTTTGTCTTCCCTCGCTCCTTCCCGTGCTCTTCGTTGGTTGCTGTAGCAACAACGACGACGAGGACCTGTCTCCGAGCAGAAGATGGAGAGAGAGAGGGAACGGAGGATGGCGAACAACGCGCGGGAGCGTCTGCGCGTCCGCGACATCAACGAGGCGTTCAAGGAGCTGGGCAGGATGTGCAGCTGCACCTGAAGAGCGACAAACCACAGACCAAGTTACTGATCCTGCACCAGGCCGTGGCTGTCATCCTCAGTCTGGAGCAACAAGTCAGAGGTCAGTTCATACCAACAGAATAGACCAAATCTTTATTGTCATTGTTTTCAACAACAAAATACAGTTTAGCAGCTCCCAGAATGCCAGTAACTGACAAATATGGAAAAACCTGATTTAAATAGTAAAATATAAAAAACCTGTATCATATTATTTTAGTGAGAACTCTTAAATAACTACAAGTAACTAATGTAAGGGAAATCTGTTCATGTTTTGTTACGTGGATTTTTTTTATTTTTTATATATATATTTACTGTATATCGGCCAATATCTCGGAATATCTGATTTTTTAAATAACCAAATATTTGTATCGGTATCGGCCTTAAAAATCCTTTCCAATCAAGACACGTAACCTTTGACCTCAGATACTGCGCCACACTGCTTGGCTTTTATTAGGGCTGCACAATATATATATATTTTTTATCATCATCATGCTTATCAACTGGCACCATAGACTGCAACATCGCGATAGACACTCTGAGATTTTTTTTTTGTTAGTTGATAGAAATATCAGTAGAAACTGCAAGTTAAAATGTATATTTTTCAGTTCGATGTTCAATTTGCTCAATAGGAGAATGTTGAAAATGATTTTCCTTTCATTTGTTTCTTATTTTAAAAACTGAAAGCAGTAGAGATGCAAAGCTAAGTCCCTGATCCTGAACCTTTTAGACTATACAGTCATTATCCTGATCTGTTCTAAAGGGAACTCATTGATATGTACTAATAAAAAATTATATCATTATTTACTCAGAGACAAACATGGTAAAAACAACATTTGGATTTCTTGCCTATTTGGTATATTCTACTGTTCTGATTTTACGTAGGCAACTGTTATATTTACAATATCTAACTTTCTAAAATTCTAAAATCTAAATTGTTTCTGTATTCTAACTTTAAGATAGTTGGAGAGGGATTTAAGGTGGAATTCAGGCTTGAAGAGGTTGATTTCCAGCACATGAAGTGCCTCCAGAGCGCCAGGAGAGGGCAGCAGTGGGCATCTGTTGAGTGTGTTCAACCGGGCTAAAGTTTTTGGCTTTTTGGCTTCAGTCTCACTACTGATTTAGTCCCCCAGCATAAAGACGTCTCACTGAAAAAACACAGTTAGGACACATTCTCTACAGACAGGAAACCAGAAGAATAGCACTCTCTCCTCTCTCTCTGTCCAGAGCGAAACCTGAACCCTAAGGCGGCCTGTCTGAAGCGCCGCGAGGAGGAGAAGGTCACTGTGTCCTCGGACGGGGCTCCCCTGTCATTGGCCGCCGCACACCACGCCGCCGCCGCCGCCATGGGCGACGGGTCCAACCCCTTGGGACAAATGTAAAACGCAGCAACATCTCCTCCCCCCTGAATGGTCAGAAGATTTCACTTATACACTAATCTGCTGTTGTACCTTTAACTCAAACCAAATAATCGGAATTCAGAAACCAGTCCAGAAACTTTTTATTTTATAAATCACTTGGTATTGCCATGGAATTTAAAAATCTCTGGCAAACTAAAAATACCTCCAATGAAAATAAGTTGATGGTAATAGGTAATATGATATACATGTTGGTACCTAGTGAATACATTGGAAAAGAATTCACTTTTTATTCTTCCAGGTGTATCATTTCTACTGTCACTCTAATGCAGGAAAGAAATGGTTAAAACATACACAGACAACATGTAGACCAAATCAGATTAAGGTCAAATTTCTTCCATTCCTTGAATGAATTTGGAGAAGTCGGCTAAAACAGAGGCCATCTTGAGTTTCTGTCTGGTTGTGGGTACATTTTAACAACAGATTGGCAGTAAGTGTGATTTTAATGTGTGACTGTGTGTGTTTGCCGTTGTTCTTTGTTTTCTCTTAAAAACATTTGTATTTGTGTTTGCATGTTGAATCATGGAGCAGCATATTTCCTAAAGTTCT
>NW_022602971.1:0-28747 GCF_008692095.1 Etheostoma spectabile | reverse complement strand
AAAAACACCCTGCAAAACAATTAAGCAAAATAGATAAAAAATCCCCCCCCACCCCCACCCAATCATTTCCGTCCACTCCCTAATTTCTCCTGTCATTTCGGAACGTTGTTATTCCTTCCCTGTCCTGCGGTTGTCCCCGGTGTGTTCCTACTTTTAAACATCACCTGACCTCCACACACACCTGCACACCTGCTCCCATATTTCCTCATCAGCTCTCGGCGTACCTGTCCGTCAGTTGTTGCTGTAATCTTAGCTGTTCCTGCTACTTTGATGATGACTCCTTACCTTCGCCACTCTGGACTGCCTGTCTGTTTTCAGTAAGTTATGATGTTTTTTTACCTTACTTGTTTTCGTTATAAAATATGCATCGGAGTCCTTTTTAACTATTTATGGTTCAAAAAAGCTTATCTTCCTGATTACATTTTTTTTATAAAGGACAAGAGTAAAAGGAAAGTTTAAAACAAGCTTCACTGTGCATCAAAAGCCTTGACTGCAGTCATTTCTTGAAAGACAAAGAAACTGAACATTTTTCTCACTCTGCAGGGCAAGTTGTTTTTCACAGAAAGTCATTCTGGATATATGTTTACTATTTTCATAGGATTATAAGACAACCCTCATCAGACCCCACCCCTTTTTATAAGACTCATTACTGAAAACATTTTTGAAGATCAAATCTTGTTTTGCAAAGATAGATTTTTATTCAAAAAATAATGATTTAAAAAACACATTGAATGAACCAAGTTAGGCTGTTAACTATTTAAAATAAAATCATTTTGAATGTCTTTCAGATGAAACTGGATCATTTAAATTAGCTTAAAATGTAATCACATTTGTAAATGAACAGCTTATGGTATGGTAGTCTACTGGTAGGCATATTTTTAATAGCAATTAGGCAATGCATCTCATGTCAAACGTTCTGAGAGCTTCAGCAGCTTCAGCGTCCCCAGAGAGAGAGATGGATATGGAACACGCATGAGAGAACGCACTCACTCTAGACACCAAACACAAACTCAGTGCGTTGGTTTACACTAACTACGTTGGGCTCAGGTAAGACAGAAAACAAAATGCCTCCCGTTGGAGTCGATGCGGTTCGGTTCCCTCGCTCCCATGTCTGGTTCCACCAGGTTTGTCCAGCAGTAGGACCTCATTCTCACTGGCGGGTGGATCACTATTTGGCAGCATCTGCTGTTGACACTTAAAAGTCTAGAACTTGGGATACAAGACACCCACTTTTATAAATGTATTCCAAGTAGAAAAATATTGTCTTGTTTTTGAGCCCATACAGTATATCCAACTATGCTTAAGGATGGTATAGTATGTATTTTGTAACTGTTAAAATGCATTGATTGCCATGAGTTAAGTGCTTTGTTTCTAAATCTGTTGTATATTCCATGTGAAAACTGGCCCTTTAACAATGGGAGCATCAGTACAGCTGTGATTGTTTCGAGTTCACAGCCAAACTAGAAATTAGTTGATTGATTGAGGGGGAAGCTGTGTTACTGACAAGAGACAAAGAGGACAGCCTCTAAAAGGTTCACAATTTAGCAATTATTGCCAGACGGCAGATATCAATCAGCTGTGATATATGCTTAAGTGTGCCATGATGATTATCACGGCAGAACACACCCGCAGACAGGCCCACCACGGAGATAATGGCCTTCCACAGTGGAAGCAAAGTGAATACCCTGCCATCTTTCGTCGGGTATATACGGACAGCACTAGATGGATGGACACACACAAGTGCCTCACAAAGCGGCCTTGTTGTACTTCCTGGAAAATAGCTCAGTCTTCTCCTCTTCCCTGTGCCTATCATCTATCTGTACAGCTACCGCAAGACAGCCAGATCAATAAATGTCCATGCAACCCCCCCGCCTTTCTGCGTCTGTGCTTTCATTGTGACCTATTGACAAAGAGCAGCAAATGTCAAAGCTCTCCACTTGCCTGTGTCAGGGACAGAGGATTAAGATTAAGAAGGGTCAAATAAACTCGTTGGAGGAATGGCGGTGGATTTCTCATGCAGCATTTACCAAGGGTCGGTAGGAGGGGCTCTGCAGGTATCTGACGCTTTCAACAGAAACATTTCACTTAAAAATGGAAGGTCTTCCTAAACCTGTATTGCTTGTTTTGTCCACTTGGAGGAAGAAAACAAGCTAAAACCACCACTGATCTATCATGTTATGGCTAGCATGTTAGCAAAAATTAGCTATATTTACGAGTGGGCCTTAACATGTATTACATGATTGTCTTTTTTACATAACAGCGGTTTCTTGTTTTAACTGCTAACATTAGCTAAGCCTTATGGCGTGGGACTGGTAACCGTTGATTTTGTTTAGATATGCCAAATTCTGACTATATAAGTGATTATTGGTCGGAGTATATATTTGTATTAATTATATGTGTTGGCACCTGACCCTATACACGTTCATAGCAACAAAAATGACGAGGAGGGGACACAGTTTTATATTTTCAAATAATTAAGAAATAAAGAGGCGTTGATTACTCGATAGGCTGTGTACTTGTGCTGTTACATTATCTGGGTCACATTAAAGTGATATTACCAAAAGATGTATGCAGAATTCCTTCAAAAGTTTAATTGTTAAAAAGTAATACATAAATCTTTTAAAATTTGATTGAAATGTATTGTACAGCAAAATCTGGAATTGTTGCAACCCGCTCACTAAATTCACTGTCTCGGAACAAAGCTGATGAGTGGTTGAGAATAATAATTTAAAAACTTGCTTAAAGATGCTAAAACACCTAGCTGGGGGGAACGGCAGTGTCGGGCGATAATTTTCTTTGGGTCCGTAACAAAAAGTGAGCCCCTTCTTATCGCAGGTATTAATTTGATTTATTATTGCTATAAAATTATTGATCATAGCAGTTTGAAATGGATTGGTGCTTCTAAACTCTCCGGGGTTTCTTGTCAAATCCCCGCATCTCCAAAGATGAAATAGTGCTGAGAACATGTTGTTGGTTGAGGCTTTCCTGAGCTAAAACGCCCTTTTTTTTTTTTTTTTTTTTAACACCCATCTCTCTTAAACATCATCTGCCTTCCGCCCCGGTTAATTCCATGTCAGTGCTCTTTGCTAATGCGATAAATAGCTTTAAAGTCTTTCAGGCATGAACAGGACAAAGGGGGACCAAGTTTCGATGCTCTTGGATACCTGATTGATTGAGGCCGAAATCTAATCTTCTCAGAGAGATTTTCAGTAAATGTACAAGAAACTGATTGTGTCACTTAATAGAACAGTCATTGGCAACGCACAACTGTGTGCGCGTGTGCTTGTATGTAATCATGCATAGTTGTTCCAAATGCTAAAATGTTAAATCAGCTTGTCACATTTAGCTAGCGATCAATCCAACGCTTCGTTCGTGCCCTTCTCGCTTCCTGTCACCTTCCTCCATACAGCAAACTTGCAAACTATTGATCGCCCTCTCTCTGTCTCTCTCCCCAATTATCTCTCTTTCACTCTCTAAATCACCATCAAAAAAAGCTACAGAGGAAACTGGCAGCAAAAGATCAATATGGGCCTTGTTAATTCACTCACTCCCATCAAGGACACAGTCAAGTCTAATGATGAGAGCCTTGATGGAGGCTGTTTATGCTGAAGAAGCAGCCCAAAAAAAAGAATCTGGATCGATAGCAATCTTATTTATATCACATTTTGAAATTGAAAAACATCATGTTGGCTTTTAGTTGAGGCGTTTCTGGAGAGTGGTTTCACTGCTCCAGCAGCCCCCCCCCCCCCCCCCCCTCCACTGTTCCAACGAGCGCCGTCAATGAAGTATCACTTTGGAAGGCGTTTCTATCTGCCAAGTTGGGAGAAGGAGCCAGTTGGAAACAAGCACGGGACTGCACATCGATTTCACACTGTAGTCAGGGTGTTGATAACTCACACAGTTGGAGCAGATCCATTTTGAAGGTGTTTCTGTGCCCACAAGGGATCCTTTAACCACTGCCTTCAAGAGGCAGTTATCTGAAGAACAAAAATCACTTTTAAATAGATGGCTTCAAAGACATTTATAATAAACCCACCAGCAACTTAAAGAACGATGTTCTTGAATGTAAATGTACTGTATGTATTCAAGTCAATAAATATGTTTAATCATTTGAACTATGCAATTGAAACGGTCCTCCAGCGCCTAAGGTGCAATTTATTTTTTATTTCTTGGAGTATCTTCAAATGCTTCATATCCCTAAAATCAGCACAAGCTCAGCAAAAAGGTTGAGTCAATAAACCATAATACTTGATACAAGTGAAATTTTGTATTAAATTTAAAAAACTCAGGGCGCCCAGATAGCTCTGTTGGTAGAGCGGGTGTCCATGTATAGAGGTTTACTTAATTTTTTTTTTTTTTTAAGATATGCTCTGCATTTTTATGAGCAGATTGTAAAGCCGTTTTCATACTTTCATCTGCAATAGAACAGTCCATCTGTGGTTTTTGCACCAGGCATGTAACGCGATGAAGAGATCACGAGTGCACAAGACGTGAAAGCTAAAAGAATGAATGCTCCAGCTGTTATGTTTTTTATTTTAGATTGATTATCACCTGACTCTGCAGTTCACCTCAACTCTACAGAGTGTTTCAGCAGATTGTTTTAGTTTTACAACCCGCAGCTTCAATGCTCTCCTATAGTTTTGTAAGTCAAAGCACAGCTACACAACTTTTATTAAGATTTTTGCTTATATAGTAATGGATATTTAATGTAATTTTACACCAAAATAAGCCCAGAAATGAAACCAAATCTCTTCTTAAAACGGCCATGTTTCCATTGTGTAATGTGTTGAATGAGCATTCGACCCTTGGATCAGGGAGGCTGTTGTGGATAAACACATCAAATATTGGCCTCGTTTGATTTTCATCTTAGCCAACTTGACTGTGGGTGAATGGGTAACTACGTACAAATGGGAAGAGCTTTACAACACAGCAGAGGGGCTCGAATTCCAAAAAAGTAAATGAGGCTGGCAATTAGTCTGCATGTTTAAAAGGGATGTTATCAAGATGACTGAGAGAAGCTGCTCAGCTGCTCAGAGACAGGGTGAGTGTCATCGCATCCGTCTCCAGAACAAGAGGTCAGACGGGATCCATTTTCACGCATCTGATTCTCTTTTGTACTAATTTAATCTTTGTGTTCCAATTACAGGCAAAATGAGCCCCCATCTCCATCTGCGCACAGCGGGATCACTATCCAACAAGCACACACACACACACACACACACACACACACACACACACACTCACAAAAACAACACTAGCCTGTGATGATCGGTCAATAGCAAGGGCTGGGTGTCGTTCAAAAAAATTCAATACAGGAACTGATACTGTGAATTTGATAACGATTCGTGAATGATATAATAAAATTATAGTATAACACATTAAAAAACTTTCAGCTGATTTACACCTATGTGGTGCAAACTGTAGTCTCTGTGCGTGATGTAGCGTTTTTCCTGCATGCCTGCACCACCAGCCTTATCAGATCTTTGTACAAGCATGCTTATTGGCTCACTGACGCTGATGAGATTTATTGAATGACGAGGCATTTTCAAAACTAGGGAGGCAATTCGGTCAGGGGCCATAAAGTATTAAAGTTTGGAACCCTGCCCTATCAATAGCACAGCTTTCCCTCCACAATATAGTCCAGTTCTAATGCATATCGGCAGGTTACATCACTCGATAAATTCCACAAAAGCACAGAGTGTGGGGAGAGACAGGATGAGCAAGGAGACTGGTGCTGCACTATGATCTTCATTGGTTGCAGATATGAGATGCTATTTGGGCGATAAAGGAAAAGCCCCAGGGATGCTGATGTGGAGACGAGGGAGCCGAGAGCGAGGTGTCTGGGCAAGCGAGGGTGTGAGATATGGTTTTGCTGTAAACTAGGTGATAGCCTATGGGAGGAGCTGCAGCCAACAGTCACTGAAATACAAAATCATCTTTGCATAGAAACTCTTCTTCCAAGGACAAAATCATCCATCTATATTTATTAAACTCTGGCTGCATTTCAGGTAGCTACATTTTAACAGAGTTCATTTTGTTCTTAACAGCACCCACGTCAAGCGTAGTGTACATCCACACACGAAACAACCTGGCGTGTGCAGCTTTGTAGGCTTAGCCTTAACCTTTCCTTGACATCTTAATCTTTGCAGCTTTGTGAGGTGTCAGCCAGTCCTCTAGGTCCATGTAGATATGGAAAGGATAAATGGGGGAATGTACTCTGAAAAAGGTCACATCTACCCACACAAACTACTGAGGGATTTCTGAAAGGCAATCCACTTTTGAGCAATATGTGAAGGCTGCTTTCAACAGTGCTGCATGTTTTCTCGCTGCTTTGGACTTTAGGAAGTTGTGAGTGAGTAACAGCTTGTATCCTTCCTCTTCTTATTATGATTATTACTCTGTAAATGAAATGTAAGGTGCAGCATGCTAGATCCCACTTATATAAGGTTCACCTAGAAGAGAGATGAAATATTTTGATGAATCTGAGGCGTTTCCCATGCAATTGAACAGTTTCATTCCATGATGTCTTATCTGCCATCCATCCTACAAAAAGTCTGACGGCACAAGACAGAAACCACGAGGCAGTTTGATGGATAACGCATAATGATCTGTCTAGCAGAGACTTCCTCCCTGTGATGGTTTCTCTCTTTTGACAAAAAAAAAATCTTAAATCCAGTCGACAGGTTTCTATATAAATCTGGACTTCTGAATTAATCCCCCTCCTCCCTTCCTCCTCCCTCGTATAATAAAACCTGTCTTCGACTGCCCCTAATCCCTCTAAGGAGTGTGGAGATTACCCAGATCCTCTGAATATCTCACATTTCTCACAAGAAAGCAACACGCTGCTCACTGTCATGAAGGGAGTGCTCTGAGGGGTTTGTTTTAACAGAAACAACAGACTTTGTGTGTAAGTAACTTGATCCTGTATTCCACTGTACAATCAGTTTTTTAAGAGAAATGCATCCTAGTAAGGGAATTCAAAGTAGGATGCCATAATTATTACCTAGTTCTGGCCATTGCCATATTGAATACTCTGCAGCTCCATTATGCCAACAGCACATCTCTAACAGCTGATTTAACGTATTAACATTTAACATTTAATGTTCTCTCTCTCTCCCTCTCTTTTTACTCTTTCTCAAACATTCACAAATTAATATACTATCTCATAATTTTGATAAATATAATAACTTGGCGATACTAAGTCGTAAATACAAGACATTTTCTCATACGTAGTAAGCAAGGACATTTTAAAAGCAATCATCAAAATGACAAAACTAGGAAAAAAGGCCTGGGATGATAACCAGATTATGTTAGAATCCCATTTTGATTTTGTTTTGAAAAACTAAGCAGTGGAATACAAGATCATAGTAAAGCAATATACTGTATATAACTATGAGAAAATATCATGATTAAGCCTAGTTGAAAAATAAAACGTTAAAAATATTTTTTCATATGCCTTCACACACTGTCTTATTAGCTGCTGGTTAAATCTTGCACTAGTAGTACTGGGTATTTTAACTAATTAGTTGATAGGCAAGTAGGGCATTTAGCCTGTGATGCTGTTACTAAAAGGCCTATATTTTACACCACGTTGGTTTTATAAGCTGCCAAATAAAAAATGTTTTCACATAGGAACCTGTGGTAATTATTAGCAGGATGTATGGGAAAATTCCCATAAGACCTTGCCGCCTGTATAAGTGTGTCAACACGAGCTGTAAACAGATCATCAGAATCCACCACTGCTGGTTTGGAAATCATTATCAGTTCATTATCAAATTCACACTCCTGCAATAGATTGCACAGCCATGCAGCTGCTGTAATTTTCTTTTGCTTTAAGTTTAAATTCAGATTTTAAGTGGTTCAATAGCTCATACACATCAGGGATCTGTCAAAGTATGTCAAATGCTAAAAAAAAAAAAGTGCAGTGTGTGTGTGTGAATTGTGTTGAAATGCATTGTGGAGTAAGAGAGCCGTTCATAACCGTAGAAAGTCAAAGTATAACGATGCAGGTGATGTCAGTTTGAAAGCAAAATAAGTCTTAATAGTAAACTATGACAGTAAGTCATGAGATTATGGACTAAGGAACAGTTCAAAAATGCACTATATTGATCTAAGTTGTTATATTATAATTTTTAACCTTTGGAGTGACACAGGCTAGCTGGGTCACATTTCCCATGATATTTGCAGACTGTTTCATAAATTACAATTCATGCAAAAGGTGATATACATTCAGCCAGACGTCACCGACAGGCTGGTGTGGATATGTTGTGTCATAAGTGTGAAGAGACATAACGTAACGCACACAAATGAGCACACATGAAATCTATACGTACCTCGTTGGCTAACATTTGACGTCATTCCCTTGGCCACCTCCAGAGTGTCGTGTAAGGATAGGACGTTTTGACAAAACCTACGACTAAATGCCAGAGATGCTCTCAAGTCTCTGAGCTAGAGTCCAAGTCAACTCTCAAGTCTCTGAGCTAGAGTCCAAGTCAACTCTCAAGTCTCTGAGCTAGAGTCCAAGTCAACTCTCAAGTCTCTGAGCTACAGTCCACGTATATCTTGCGTTAAGCGCTTTGTTTTGTTGCATGAAGTTTTTAGAGCCAAAGCTTATGATGAACGGCACAGCAGCTGCTGGTGCCGTCGACATGTTGGTTTTCCTCTCTCACATGTGGCCGCACGCAGCAGATACATTATGTGTTACGTAGGTAGGTTGTAGGTCACACAGGGAGGGGAATAACGTTTATCAGACATTTCCTTAATGATTGTTCACGAGTCCCGCATCTTGAGTCCCAGTCGAGTCTCTTACTGAGTGTGTGACTTAAGTGCGACTCGAGTCAGTCTCAAACTCAAGTCCCCATCTCTGCTAAATACTACCTGAAGAGAGTAGTGCTTTATCAGGCTACATCCCAGCATCATGCTGCGGCATAAGCCAAAAATAAAACTCTAGTGTCAGGTACTGTGCATATACCTTTCCACCCACAAGAAGTGACGAATCAGAACTTGAGTGAAATGCAAACTGTCTCTCACCTTCTGCCTGTTTCAGTTCCCTTAAAGGGAAACTACTAAATCCATTTTGACTAGTGATGGGATAATGCGTAATGGCATTTAGTTAACGGTACTGTAAAGCCTGAGTTATGCTTTCTGCGTGGACAAAGCTGAAGCGGAATTGTGACGAGGAAATGTTTGGATCTTTTATACTCCGTGCGGGGTTTCTCTTCTTATGGCGAACCCGCAGCTCCTCAAAGTTCTCCATTCCCGCCCCCATTGTTAGAAAATGACGGAAGTGCAGGTATAGCTGAAATCCCGACGCATGACACCCCCACGAAGGGTGTGTCTTATGATGTAAGTCACTTTGGCCGCGTAGACACTCGGAAGCGCAGAAATCGTGCGTAACCGTAGCACCTGTGGAGCCCAGTCGTAAAGTCAGCCCGCTGACTCGGTAGTACTGTCTGTCACACTGCAATATTTACCTACACTTAGACAACATTAGCTGTTTAGTGTTTCGAATTAAGCAAGGAAATGTTTTACTGCTTATGAACTCAACTTTTCCTTAATAAAAAGAAATGTATGGGCTATTTCTTTTCTCAAAAATCCCATAGTCCTCACTTTAAGGCATCACAGATCCACTGGGAGCTGTTTGTATGACTTTTGGACTGAAGGTCCCATATTTTTTTTATTTTTTTTGTCAATCAGCGTTCTTGTCACATTGAGTTTATACAATAATGTGGGGCTGTCAGCAGTTTGAATTAACTTGATGTGTAAGCTTCGAGACTGACATTACAGTCAAAAGCAACGTTGACAGTAAAAGGGCAGTATTACGCCTAAGGCATTTAAGAAACACACTCTGCTTCAAACTGAACACATTTTCTCAATAATAAACATCCCTCTATGAAATGTCTGCATTTGTCTCTTTTAGCAGAGGAATTAAACTGACTTCCTGGGACTACAAGGGGAGATTAATGTCAAAACTTGCAACCAAATGTTTTTTGCCCTTATAGTCTACTAAATACGTCAGTGAAACATGGTATAGCAATTGAAAACAAAAAAGCCCATATATCTTGGAAACTGCATTTTGATAAAATCATCTTTTTCACCCATCCTGTGTGAATACTAAACCTTGTCAACTTTCTGCATATTTCTGCATATTTTTGCATATATTATTCCCTTTAGTGTCACTGCAGTCACCAATGGCAAATGGCAATAGGTTGCCATTTCCAAATGAATAGCTTAAACCACCTTAACTGTGTCTAGAATGAACTGGGCTAATTAGACTCAGGATGATCTGTGTGTTGGCCAGCCTGCATTCTTTGCTCTAATCTGAAATAATGAGGTCAGTAATAATGTTACACTCTCTGACTGCTCAGTGTGAGGTTGGCTGCCGAGGACGAAGAGGGCAGCCCGGCAATTGAAAGAGGTTTTATATCTGGCTTGTACAGCAAATTTGTAACCCGCTGCGATGTGAATGCTGGGGCTTCATGCTGCGTGCAAAGCCTTGCAGGAGCCTCTGACCGATGGTGTGCCCATCAAAAAGTACTTGTACAAGCCACGTCTTTCTCGCTGAAGTTTGCGTATTAGGGGCGACATGGCCCGACAGAAGAAGGTTGGATGGATAGATGGGGTGGGGGGGGGGGGGGGGGGGGGGGGGGGGGGGGGGTTAGTGCATTATGTGCTGCTTAAGTTAAGTCAAGAGTGAATGGATAGATAGAGGAAGAAAGAAACAAGCAAAGGAAATATATACAGGAGGTGAATTACAAACCTAAATATGATATCTGTACATAGATCTGCTGCGTTGTGATCTGATTATCCTCTAAACAAGAGCTAAATTCAACCAATCAGCTCTGATTAGACAAAGGTTTATGAATACATGGATTGGCATTGGCCTCTAATTTCCATAATGCATCACTAGCTGAAACTGGTCGTTATGTCAAATCGTCTAGTAACCTTGGAACTAATTTTCTTGGTAATTATATTTCTGCATGTATCTATAGTTATGCTATGGGTTGGGACAATATGCTTTTGACCCAATACGATTCTTTCAGGATACATGGGTGCTGGTTCGATTTGTATTGGGATTTTTATTAATTGCAATTCTAGTATTGCGATTCGATAGTACTGAGTATTTCTTGGGAGTACTTTTCCTTCTTTACCAAAAACAAAAGTTGAACAATACACTTCTAGAGACAATACTGTATATCATAAGACATTTCCAAAAACTGTTACCATATCACATAACAGAAGTGGATGGAAACGTGTATTCGTTTGCATTTCGTGTGTAGTGAAGTAGGAAGTTCAGTATTTAAGTAATGATACTCTTTGGAAGGGATTTGTAGCAATGCCATATTTTATATCTTGTGCTCAGTTAGAGTTAAATAAACTAGTGTAGGATCTGAGGGCTGAGATAAGACTCTCTGCAAACTGCACCACACTGGCAGGATGTAGCTTTAACATAGATGTGGGCGTCATCCATTCCCATGACGTTTGATCCCTGACTGTCTGCATTCCCATTGCTGTATATGACTTGTATAAGACGAGAGTCATCCTTCAAAGCATGCTATTACTGAGTTGGATTGTGTTTTGCAATCGGATTAGGAAAAAACATTTTTGAGTGCTTTATAAACTACATAGAATTGGTTCAGCCTGAAATACTCTCAATGATTATGTTTGGACTTCAGGTACAAAGCAAAGTATAAAGCAATGGGGATTATATTGAAAAAACAAGTAATCTCTCTCTCTTTAATGGGCCGAAGCACACGCATCTTACAGAATAGATCAGAGTAGCATTGAATATTATATTAAGCTGGGCAGTAACTTGTCTTAGCCCAAATCCAGATACACATACCCATGCACATCATCCTGTGCGTCACAGTCCATCATGGAAGGGCTACGTCGCCCAAAGTGACAGGACAAGGGCCTTTCAGGTCTGATAAAACTGCAATGTTAAAACCCGGTGGCAACACATCATCAAGAGCAGAATAAGCTCTGGCTAGTCTTTATTCAGCAGTTTTAATCCAAAACGACAGGAGTGTTTCATTAAATGTGTCTGTCTATTTCCATGTGGTACCCTAAACTTTTTTATGTTTTTATTTCCCTGTGTGGACAGATAATCAACCAGACATTATCCCCCGGGAAATTACATCGTCATGTGACAGATGTGTGGCTGTTGAATGAGTTATGACTCATAACTTGTCCAACAAATTCACGGGTATAGATTGAGTTATGAATCATGGTGCTCACATTTTGATACCTTCCTCCAAATATATATGTATATTGCATCTGGTCAACTGTGCACACAAGACTTCACTGTAATCCTGAGGAATTAAAGAATTTATGGCTCAGGACAAAAATGTCATGGAGAAAATATGCATGTTTCAACATCTTAATCAGTGCCATTAAACACAGCAGATACAAATGTGTACTTGAGCTGCTGAAATCCCTAAAGCTGCTCAGTAGCTGTGGTGACCTCTGACCTCCCAGAAAATGGTGTTTTGCTACAGGAATCGAAAGTGTTGCATTATCAGAGAGTACTCTTCAAGATTGCTTGGTGCAGTATCATATTATATCAGATTTTGTCTGCTGCTGTGATAAACAACAGACAAATCTGTAAAATAACACCCACAAGAGTTCATTCACCGCTTATTAGCTCTGAGTGGAAACATGACTCTCTAATAAACTTAATAGCAGGAAATTTGCTGCATAGCCCAGATTTGGACCCATCTTTTTAAAACAAATCCAACTCATGTCAGCCTTGCAATCAGCCTTGTACACAGCTAAGTGCCAATACTAATGAGTGCTGATTTTTTTATTTATTTTTCCCTGACTATTATATTGAACTGACAAGTGTTGACTGGGGTGTTGTTGACTCAATCATAGTGCTCATATGGCTCTGAGGCGCCTCGTTAAAACTACTTAAAAGTGTTCAATTAATTCTGATGGCTGCCACAGAGGACAGTTAATGGACTGGAAGGCTTCTTGAAGGCGCTTCCCGCCCCCCTTTAACTGCTCTCTGTAACATATGGAGATTTGTTCTCTGGACCAACTGCAAGGCAAATTGGCTCAAACACGCAGGCAACACACCTCAGAGGACCCTGCCCTTCTTAAGTGATTTACTCCCTTAAGCTGAGCTGTATTGGTGCTGTAATTACAGGAATTTGAGAAAGACCTTCAGTAGAGGTGGCGGCCTGTCTGCTGGCTGCTTCCGAATGTGTCCGGGGAGACGGCTGCTGGTGTTAACACTGCGGCTTTAACGGCACTGTACCCTGCATTACATGCCAACAAGAATATGTCTGGCATGAGTAGCCTTGCAGGAAACTGAAAGATAGTGAGGAATTTGTGCCACAACCTACACTGTTTCCAAAAAAATCCATTTACCTTGATGTAGTTTTTCTAGATAAGCAAAAGAAGCTTAACAGCTCACTCAGATCCACTGACAAACCCCTTATGTTTGTTTGATTAACCACTTACAATCCATTATGAAAATTGTCATTCCGTTTCTGTCAATTGACTTATCAATTAATAGACTAATCATTTCAATTACACTGAGGATTCTTAGAAACACTTACAAGCATTTTGTGATTTATTACCGCTCAGTAGTAATTTGCCTTGTTTTGAACTTGCTTGTTTAATGACCCACTGACTAAATGAAACACTTTACAATAGGGTACACTACACATAAAAGTAGGTTGTTAATGCATAAGGAATGAGGAACGAGACAGGAATGTATGAGTAACAAATGGTTAGTTAATGAGTAGGTACTGATTGGGATTAAGCACTAATGATTGGTTACTGTTAAAGAGACAGATAGTTACTGTTGAATGAATAAGTAAAGAATGATTAGTTAGGCATTCACTACCATTGGTACTGAGCGGTGGTTAATCTTTAATGAATGATTAGTTAAGCATTCACTACCATTGGTTAAGAATTGTGGTACCTGGAAGTATCATACCGAGTGGTTAGTCATTAAGGAATGATTAGTGAAGCATTCTGAATGCTTCACTAATCATTTGTTACTCATTCATTTAACACTAACAACCTAATCATTAGTGCTTGAATCACAGTCAATCAGTAACTGCTCATTAACTAACCATTTATTCCTCATTCGTTAATCATTAACTACCTACTACCTACTTTTTTGTGTATCTTATTGTAAAGTGTTACCAATGAATGAATGAATGACCTAACAGAAAGAAAGAATAGAGTGAGTGAGTGGAAAGATGAGTATGGATAGAGGATCCAGTAAATCAATTAATAAAAGATATGAGTTCAGTTAGTGATGAATGGGTGAATTAATGAGTTAATTAATGAGAGAAACCTAGTAAATGAGAGGATGAGGAAGCAAATGAACACATGAATGAATGAGTTAATAAGCTGAATAAGTATTTTTTTTTTTTTTTTTTTTTTTTAAGATTATGAATGAGTTAGTGGCTGCCCACTTATTGACGTGACCTGTCCAGCAGGTCATGTCACACCTCACCTTTTGTTCTTTTGGGCACTTTTCTTGTCCCTCTTGTTCATCACTACAGGCACACAGCTCGTGAGCTCGGTCCAGTCCGCGTGCAACCCGCAACTCCAGCCTGTGGAGAACCGGGAGAAGAGCCACGACTCGGCTCTACCGGGCCGGTGGCAGGTGCATTTCCTCTGGCCGGGCATGCAGTCGCAGGGCTGCTCCAGCTGGATGTTTTTGACCAGGTGGCGCCCAAACGTCGTCCCGCCGGTCTTCTGAATGTGGAGGAACACCATCACATCATCTCCTCGGATACTGAAGTCGACGTGCCTGTCCAGGTCCCGCTCCGTGAAGTTAAATTTGGATGTGATTTTGGAGGGTAGGTCCTCGTCCGCCTCGGTGTAAACTAACTCAAACCCTGAAGAGTACCGCTGGAAAAGCCCCTTCTCGTCACTTCTAAAGTAGCAGGTGTTGCTGTCCGCCGGGCACACATACTGGTAGCCGACCATTAAGAAGAGCACGGCCGCAATGGGAATGAAGACGAGTCTATTGAACTTCTCTTCCATGGTGGAAAACTGTAAATCACGCCGCCGGCACAAACGGTAACGTGATGTCCGAGTCGTGTTCCTCTTCCCCTAGTCTCATCCTGCCGCTTCACTTCAACTACGCGGTGCTACTGTCTGTTAAAAATCTGGAGTTCCCCGCTGGCAGGTGTCCTGGAGGGCAGCTTTGACTGGCCTCGTCCGGTGTTTCGGTTTAACTGGTTTTTAAGTTAACTGGTGATAGAGGCAGATGTGGTGTAGGCGTGCCATGAGAAACTCCGCAGAAATGATTACGTAGGTAGCTGCAGTGATGCCTGTTTGAAATACTGCAAACGTCAATAAATCGTCAAAATGTTCATGCTGTCATTAATTGTGTCATAATTGTGTTTAAAGTGTTGGTAATGACGTTTATTTAAACCTTCTGAAGTGTTTGCTGACTCTGCAGATGGAACACAAATAAAGACCGCTGAAATAAGCAGAACAGCGCTCAGTGCGCTCCGATTAACTTGTGTCACAACAAGTACTACCATCGGTCATAGGCTCATATCGATTCATTTACACTTACAAATACCTAATATTTAACATGGGCAACACAACAGCTGTGTTGTAGAAAATAAAACCAAAGTTTCCACACGTCAACATGGTGCACAAATTCAAACTCAATATGCAATGTAAGATCTAGGTCGTGTTAAAGGAAATACATTGACTCAATGCTAAACGTCATTACCAACACTTTAAACACAATTATGACACAAATAATGACAGCATGAACATTTTGACGATTATTGACGTTTGCAGTATATCAAACAGGCATCACTGCAGCTACCTACGTTGTGGTCTTAGTTCTTGCAACGGCATCACAAGTTAATTCAATAACAGTAGGCCTACTACAACATGGATTACGTGTATTGATATCTGTTACATTTCAATACAGCCTGTAAGTAAAACATAAGCTACATATGAGGTTTACACCCAGCTGAATGCAGATGTGGCAACATGTGCATCCGCTCAGATTACGTTGTGATACATAGGCATTTATAGGCTAGATGTAATTATATTTATGTAGGCTACGATGGGTTATGTTAAGTTGCAACCTTACAATCACGTTCCTTAATGTGCAGAATGCCTACTCATTCATCCAGATACAAATGATACCTCTCGCTTATTGAAACGCATATTGCATATAGCACAGTGGGTCGGAGAGAAACATATTTTTTATTGCTCTGGGTGTCTGGCACATATTGTAGAATTGACTTGAAGTGCCGGAGTTCGAGCAAGTGTTGGTTGTAGAAAGTCAATCTTATGAATGTCTGAATAGTTGCAACATTATAGTTAGGAAACAATGCAATTTCAGATATGTACAATCCAATTGTTAATAGTTATTTTAAGTTTAGATATCCATAATTACAAAAACATTCCAGATAGTGTAATTTAAAATATCCAAAACTTCACTATGCCTTAAATATTACATACATCATGCTATGAATGATATCTGAAGTTGAGTTGAGTCAGTATATGAAAAAATCCCATTTCGAAACATAGAAGTGATAGGGTCAAATAAATAACAGATAACATGAAAAGTCCCCCGCTAACATACATCGACACATTTATTATTCCAACAGTAGGCCTATATAATACACCAGTTTGCTTACATTTCATAAACAGTGCTTTAACGGTGAAGTGTTATAGTCACAAGTCGATCGGGGTGTACCGTGACGTGCAGTAAGAGACACAGTCGCCAGACAACGGTTGATATTTCGTAACGACAACGGCAAGTGTTTGCATAAATGTCTGTCGGGGCAGGAATTAATGCTCAGCAACTCGTTTTTATCGTAAAGTTTCACAAGACACCGACAAATAAATGTGAAATAGAAGGAAAGCGATAATAATGTTTATTTCCTGGTTAGTCGGGAATGGGTCCTGAGAGACCACGCCTACACCACATCTGCCTCTATCACCAGTTAACTTAAAAACCAGTTAAACCGAAACACCGGCACGAGAACAGGTCCACTTCTCCAACTTGAGGCTGTCACACTAAACATTCAGTAATTTCCTAAAACATTCGGACATTTTTTTTTTCTTCTTAAATTTGTCAAACTGCATGCAGTGACACCTTACGAGACGTCAGTGCGGAACGGCACATCCCCGCGCGAGGAGCGTTCCGGCTCGGCTGTACCAAGGCCAACTGCTGATCGGTATCTGAGCCAGGAGCCCCAGCGACAAGTTAGACGCAATTCACACCATGACTTCCTGTCAAGACTTTCAAAATAAAGCCTGTACGCACATAGTGCCACATTTCACTTTTAAATGGACCATTTTTTTTTTCAGTTCAATAAACAAGCACTGGCAGTTTCGTGTAATGCAAACATTAACAAAAAAAGTAAACATTTTAAAAACGTGGCTATAAAATTGAAAGTTATAAAAAGCAGTGAATCTTAAATATTACTTTATTGCACCTCGTGAACGTGATTGTGTTGACATCCCAAATTACATTTAATCAAATTGATTTATCTAAAGTGCCATTATATGGCTATACTTTTGTCAAAACAAAAATACCAACTTGGTTGAAATGCATGTATCTTATATTGACAACGTTATTCTAGTTTGGAGATTTGTCATTTGGACTGCCACCTCTTTGCATGAAGAGGCGGAGCCAACAACAAGTTTGAAAAGTGGGGCCTCCACTTCAGGCCTGCTGTCAAGCTAAAATTACTTTACAGTGAAGTTTTACTATTGTCCATCAGGCCAAATACCACAGACATAGGCTGTGAGAAAGCTTGACTATAAAACAAGGTAATGTACAGTATGTGATACCAGCTGTTCTTAAATGTAACAGGTTTCCAGTTCCCAGTCCCAGTGTCTAATCAGCCAGAGTAATGCACCCCTGAATTGCATTTGGTACAGGCATGTATGCCACCCCAAGGCCGTTTACCAGAGAGCAGCAACTGAGTGTAATTTAGCAGTTAAAATAATTCCTTTAAGCTCAGGCTTGCTTTTATTTTGAAGACCAAACAATAAAGTTTCCGGTTCGGTTCTGGCTGGTTTGACTGTACATCTGCGCCTGTCATCTGTCCCGGCTGCCGAGCAGGTGACGCAACCGAATCTCTAATCACAACACACACACACACACACACACACACACACACACACACACACACACACACACACACACACACACACACACACACACACACACCACACACACACACAGGCAATTTGAGTCGCCTAGAACAACTGCTGCCAGAAAATCAGTAATCTCAACGCTATAGTCTTTAGGAAACATATTGGGACTTAAAGCGTGAATGATGTAAACACCAGTGATATTAATGTTATGTTTAACTTATTTTGTTATGTTTATTCCATATTGTATTATGTTGATACTGATATAAGGGGCTCCGGTCGGTTGTACTGAAGTGTATCTGCTGAACGACAAAAGAGAAGATATTGTCTTAATATATGAATGTTTGTAAGATGAAGAAGTACTGTGAAAATTGGACTTCTGTGATTTAAGTTATACCGCCAGCAGGAAGGAGTTAAATCCTCAGGCGAGCTTTACGAGCCATTTCAGCACCATGGACAGATTCCATGTGTGTGTGTGTGTGTGTGTGGTGTGTGTGTGTGTGTGTGTGTGTGTGTGTGTGTGTGTGGTTGTGTGTGTGTGTGTGTGTGTGTGTGTGTGTGTGTGTGTGTGTGTGGTGTGTGTGAGATATGGAAACTACGGCTAGAACTAAATATATTTTACAACAGGAATGAGTTAAATCCTCAGGCGAGCCTGACCAGTTATTTCAGCACCATGGACAGATTCCAAGTGTGTGTGTGTGAGAGAGAGAGGGAGAGAGAGGGATGGATGGATAGAGATGGATGGATAGAGATGGCCACTACAGGCTAGAACTAACTTTTTTTTTTTAACAACAGGAATGAGTTAAATCGTCAGGCGAGCCTGACCAGTTATTTCAGCACCACGGACAGATTCCAACATGTCAAGTCAATAATTAGTCAAGTCAGTAATTGGTTTTACATAGGTTTTCCTATGGCCGCCAACAGACTTGATGCAGTACAATATATGGACCCTGCAGGCCAGACCTAAAGACATTTTATCCCTCAGTAATGCATTTCTGTTAAGCCTACGTTGATCAAAAGCTTTTGTTATCTTGCAGTAAATGCCCTCCATCAAGGGATTTAAACAGAATGCACTTTGGTATGTATTCTATTCAATCCTCTTTCTGCACTTTGCCCTCTTGCTTATAAACATTGAATTAATCTGTATGGGAGTTTGGTCTGTGGCTCACTCCTCTTTGTGTTTAATAGGACTCACTTTCCCTCATCCTGAGGGAGGGTTGTTGTGGAGTGGGGGGCATGTAAGGAATCTTTTATGGAAAGTGTCAGTAGAAGAAATATCTTATTTTCTAAAGGTCATGCAGAAGTGAACTGCTGGACATGAGGAATTTTCCTCAGTGATGATAACATCCTGTGTCAGTATGCTCTTACCTGTAAGGCCTCCTCCAGATATGACATTACACAGTCCTCATTTTGCAAAAGAAACTTTTTCTACAAATGGCACGCTGATTAAAATCTGAGCAGAATCCCTGATGGGTAAGAATCTGCATTAATATTTTGTGCGGTGAAGTGTGACTTGTGTTGTTCTGGCTGTGCAGCTGGGATATTTACGAGGTCCCTGGCGCTCACTACACAAGCCTTGTGAGAAATAACCCCGGGAAGTGCTGATTCAGCCGGCTGCAGCAATGCACAGGGCTCCCAATAATGGAACTCAAGCCTGCTGGAAATTAGGATCGGATTGGTTTGAGATTTCTGTTTATATGTTTTGTCTTTTTATGTGTTTTGTATTTATTGGAATTATTGATTTAAAAATGTGACAGAGTTCATTTTTTGTCTCCTGCAGTGGGACCTCTGAGAGTTGAGAGTTTCTGGGCATTTATAGCAAATGAGCAGTCCGAGACACTATTAAGGAAAGCAAAGAGAATGTAAAGTATAACTGCTGCGCAGGAAGAAGTGAAAACATTTTAAGAGAAAACAACTTTTTTCCCCTCCATGTGCAAAAACCGAGGTAAAGACACAGCACCTTCATCTCTGAAGAAGATTTTTAGTATTTCAATGGGTGTAATGCATATTTTGACAAAACTGGTAGCCTTATCTGCTCACATCATCATCATCATCATCATCATCATCATCATCATCATCATCACATCTACAGGTGGCAGCTGTGCACATGTGAAACCGAAGCCTCAAGCATGCAGACCTGCTCTGTAAGCTGTCTTCTCGTGCACGTGGCCGTGCTGTCATTGCGACAGCTGCTTCTTCTTCCTCCTCTCCTGCCTCCTCTGCTCTGTTCCACCGTGTTTTTTCGTGCGCTAACCTCTCCTGTGGAGTCTCCTGCCAGGCCTCACCTGCCCACTAGCTGTCACTGATTACGTGATCGTCCCTGACTGTTAGCTGCTGCTCATCACATTGCTGCCTGCCTCCGGGTTTGGTTGTTGTGCTGACTGACAACCTGATGCTGATTGTAAGCACGAAGTCTGTTTAACTCATTAGCTGTCACAGGTGCTGGAAACACTGGGGGCCAAAGTCAGAATGCCATATAGTGGTGCTACGTCAGCATTAACAGACAGAACCAGCAAACTGTCTGGGTATTTGTATTTATTTATTTTTATTTATGTATAGTTCAATGGGCGGCGAGAGCCAAGGCAGATGCATGAAATTGCATTTTAATGTACAATTGTACTTTTAGAATAAAACTTAAACTGTTTCTAAATAGTTTGGATGGTTGAATTGGCCATATCTGAAGTTTCTTTTTTGTAATTATAGGTACCTACTTGAGTTCTTTGTTTAAAAAAAAAAGCGCTTTTTCTTTGCAATATTTTAGAAAAGCACTTCACCGAGTAGCTGTGTACCGTTTTTTTTTTGTTGACCTTCATCTAACAATTTAGCACATTAAATTGTAACATTTTTGCTGTCAGATTTTCTGCATCGTTGACATGTATTGGTCCCAGTTACCTCAGCGCCAGATGCAGGAATGACTGGAGAAAAAGCCAAGCTGCCAAATGGTGCCATGTTAGTATTAAAAGATGGAACCAGCGAACAAAAACCTAACTATCTGGATGTTAAAACACTGTTTTTTTCAGCCACTTATCAAACTAAATGTTCAGATGAGTCTGAATTTGACCCAGTAGTGACATATGTTGTAAAGAAAAAGCCTTAAGAGTGTACCGCCATGCTAGTGCCTCTGTGTCTGAGCTAAACTTCTGCACTCTCACCAGCTGAACATCAGCATGTTAGCGTTGCCACTGTATTTTAAACATGGTCAATTCAGTATCTTTGTTAAATTAGCTTATGTTAGCTATTTTTGCTGCTCAACATATTTGGAGACTTTTTACAATGAGTGAAACTGTACACAGTGTAGCTCCTTTGGGCTGAACTAATTGTATTAGGGTTCATATTGGATTTTATTTAGGCTAGATGTTGATGATGGTGTCCTACAGGTTTGTTAAACTTGGCTGGAGTTATGGTTGCTGTCACAAAGTCACCATATCTCTGGAAGTACTGGACAAAAAGAAAAAAAGCTGGCATGGACTACCTTAAACACATTTTGTTAATAGTCACTTTAAACCTTAAACACTTTTAACCTTTGACCTTCATCTAATAATTGAGCACTTTAGACCGTAACATCTTAGCAGTCAGTACTCATTTGCTTTGCAATAGAAGGCAGAAATGTATTTCCTAATTGGCAGGATTGAACATCCAGATTGTAAAATCACATTTTTAGATGCCATCTTTGGTTTCAGGGAACTGACAACTCTGGCCGTGTGCCTCAGCTGCATGTGGCGCGAGTGACTGAATATGTTGGAACTCTCCACCACAGGGATCCACCAGCAGGCCCACAGACCTGCAGTGCAACCAAGGCAGCGCGCCAACCTGTGCCCGGTTCCCACCACAGCTCCATCCAAAGCGTTTAACCAAAAGGGACATGCTCTCCACTTGGTCCCGCATGAAAAGGAAGCTGTTGAGCTGTTGGCCCGTGCTGTGCACCCAGGCAGCTCGACAAAGAATAAACCCAGAATGGTCTACTCTCTGCTACAGTGCCAGGGCGCTTGGAGAGGAGGTCTGTGATACAATCTGCATTTCCCAACAGGTAATTGAAGCTTTGGGGACATGGTTGATGGTGATGGTGGCGGCCAGATCAACTTTTCTGTCTTTACCATCAGCACTGATGGATGTTTATCGTCTCCTCAAAACAGGGCCTGCATGTCACTTCCAGCAGATGATGATTACAGCCCCTGAATGAATGTCAGGGGGGTAAATTACTGTAATTTCACTCGTCGAGCGTGATTGTCGCATGTACCCCAATATTACGGTCACCTTTTTCTGGCTGCACTGATTCATTTAAACTGCTGTGCAATTTCACTGCCAAACGTACCACAAGTATCACACGTATGTTTTTTTTATTTGACTTTTGAGGTTGTGTATTTCCTCGTGTCAAATTTCAGACAGCTATTTTACATCTTTCCTTCAAATTCCTTCAATGATAGTAAAACATTAGGTTGAGTGTGTGACTCCCATTGCACTTATCTATACACCCTGCGCTGATGAGGCTATTGTACATTTAGCTTCTGTAGATAAGAATCCACCTGAATATTATTAGTAGTTGCAGTCAGTGTGCGTGGTAGTATAATATCCTGATTCTATGTTGCAGCAGACTGGGCTAGCACCTGGTCCCATGTGGTTTGTCAAGTCTGAGTATCATGGTTTTTCATTTAGATCATTGTTTGAATGCAGTAAATGCAGTAAATAGCCATTTTTTGGAATAATAAATAGGAGAAAGGTTTTACAGAGATAAGTCCAAATGTCATCTAGACAGTAAATAATGACTGGCGCACCGAAAAGGAAGTCTTTTGCCCTTCTGTTTTCTAGCTGACTACCTGGAACCCCCAGAATTTTTGCCCCCAGAGGCTAACTCGTCGTCAGAGACGTTGGGTCGAGATTGCCTTTTCATCCTTATGTTGTAATAATCCTTCAAACGCATCAAACACATAAACGGTACCTCTGAAACCCTTTTTTCCAATAGCTTGCCCTGCGGTTTTCCGCCGCAGCTCAAACCACGTTGTCTTAAAGGCCCATAAACCCTCACAGTAAAAGCTCCACACTTTTCACAAGGCCTAAAATATGCTGAAATTTCATATTGTCCAGACTTTCTTAAATGCAATATAAACACTTTATTTAATTTCTTAATAACCATAACCGAAGCATATTTACATGCAATGATTGGATTAAAAGGGGAGAGGGGGCCCACTGAGGCTTCACATGCACAGTACAGGGTCCTGATTTCTGTGCTAGTGGTTTGTCAAGAGCCAGTGATGCCTAAAATGAAGATTGTGGGTCCTGTTTGGCTTTTTTTTTTTCAAGACTTCTTCAAACTCTGAAAAGTGTCTGAATGGCTGCCCCTGACACATTAGTGTCAGGGGCATTAGTAATGTGTCAGGCATTCATTGAAAGAGATTCATTACTCACATTCACTAGAAAAGAAATGTTACGTGGCTGATTCAGGAGAAGACCTTAATGCTGAAAGTCCCAAGGATGAAATCAGTGTTCTGCATTAGATGTAATGTTGCGACTAGTAAGGGAACAAACTCAGATTTATAAAGAAACAGCAAGAACCATATAAAACCCGCGGGTAAATATCTTTTAACATTCCGTCACTCTGAGAAAACATCAAACACATTTCTAATGCTAAAATAGTCAACCCTGAATTAAAATTCAGCAAACACAAATTCCTAGCTGTAAATCTTGCTCACAATACTTGTTATCTATATTTTGTATTCATAGGACAAACCCATCTGTAAAACTCTGTTATAATAGTATTCTTTTCTATTTATTCATTACATATCCATGTCTCGCACTTACGGAACCATTGTATATATCCTGCACTTACTGCTATTGCACTTCTGGTTAGACCTAAACTGCATTTCGTTGCCTTGTACCTGTACTTGTGTAATGACAATAAAGTTGAATCTAATCTAATCTAATCTAAAAAATGTGATAATAGGTGTATGGAAACTTGAGTTGTGATTAAGGCAAAGACAATTAAATAACTATATGGAATATATGACAGTCATCTAAGCTGTCTTGGTTTTTATCTTCCTACCTTTGTGAACATGTACAGGACCTAAACATCAACTCTATATGCCAAAGCAGTTGTGTAATACTATCAGAAAGTTAAATTAGGTCAATGTGTTCGGAGGTTGTCTGTGAATGCTGTTTTTCTCTTTGAACTTAATTGTGTCAAACACGTTTTATCTTAAAAAGCCCAATCTGTGACTGCAGCACGATTCCTTCTGTGGGGGGGAAAAAGTGCATGTTTGATTACCATTGACTTTTTAGAGCCACTGTTTCTTGGTCTAAAACTCACCACCTGATTTCTTTCCTCTCTGTATTTCATTTCTTTGGTCCTGGGACACCTTCTCATGTCTCAGCTATTGTTAGTAATTTGTTTATAATTGATCACAAAAACAAAATCCTGATGAGGAAAACCCCTATTGACACCGTTTTCTTGAGTGTTAGCTACAGTAAGTGTTGTTTTATTGTGGTAAATTAAGCTGTTTTTCCTTAAAAAGTGACACTGGATAAATGATGCAGTACACACAGCCACAAGCGTGTCACGTTATCGTCATGAGGTCAGTCTGGTGGCAGCTAACGGTCCATCCAGCTGGAGAGTGTCTGTGTCAGGGTAACAATGCCTTTGAGCTGAGTCAGGGGCTGTCTGGGCCACATGCCCAATAACTCTGGCAGTCAACAGTTCACTATTTTATTGCCAATTACAGCAACATTGCTTAAGACTGCATGGCGCAGGAATTCAGTCATCACATATTCCAAGCACACATACACTGGAAACTGTCCCAGTCTTAAGCATTGTTTATGCTTTCATTTTTTTCAAATTGCCTCCATGCCCGCTATCTGGCAGCTGGGCTTCTTTGTTGTATTGGCCATAGAGATGGAATAATTCATGTCCGGCCAAATCTGTTATGTGTGTTCACGCCAAGGGCCATGATTAAATTCATGTCACACATTTGCAGGTACTCAAGCCTTGAGCGAGTAAGAATAAAAAAAAAAAAAATGTTTACAGCATCTTCGGGATAGGTGTAAATTGAAAGGAGTCATTATCTACAGAAAGCACCTTCCCAAGTGGCAGCAAGGGGAGGCTTCAAAAGAATACTTTATTTCGCAATCCAGACCCATTGCAGAAAATGGGGGGGAAGCGTGCAGGGAGAATCTCTGGGAGGCCTGTTAAGGCAAGCTGCTTAGGTAAATGCATTAGACAACCACACATCAAAGCCTTAAATATTCAAGGGGCCTCAGATGGCGAGAAATGTACAATGGATTATTCCTTCTTGAGTAAATGCACATAGAATATAAGCATGTGGCAGAATGAGGGGAAAAAAGGGTCTGCAAGGGAGCATTTGGCAAATTGCAGTTGCACCTGATAGAAAATGGTCAAATATAATGAGTGCTACAAAGAAATACTGTGGAGAAGTGGTGTTATCGCAGATCGAACAGAATCAGACATCTTTCTCGCCAACTCTTACCAGTAAAACCAATTCAGCTACCCACATTACCCAGCCGTCATCAGTGACAGTATTCATATTGCGATGCTTCTGCTGTGCTCTCCTCCTACACTAAGCGCCACTTCCAAGAAAACCGTTCAGGCGATGTGTCTTGGCAGTGATGAAGCATAAAAGAACTGAGGCCTACAGGAACGGCGAGTCCACATATCGTCGACAAATGGAAAAATGAGTCTGTGGGAAGTTCTCCGGATCCATCGCTAGGATGTTTTGTGATGAATAGCTAACCTTGTTTCCCAAAACTGTGCTCCCGTGCAGCGGCTTCATCACTATGCAGCTCTATCTTCATATATCTAACTCCCTGCCTGATTTATTAGAGGCTGTGGCAGAGTCGCTAGACCTTGCATGAAACGCCACGGCATTTTGTGCACAAGTACAAATGCTTACATAGACTGCGTGAAGACAGATACATTTGTAAGATGGATGAAGGTTCACATTTGAATTGCAAAACATTTAGACACTCATTACATGGATTTGTTGAATTCAGTGTAAAGAAAAATCTCTGCATCCAGTGGCAACATACATAGTGGTTTTGCTTAATTGAACACATTTCACACACAAATGATGATAGATTAGTTCAATCTCAGCATCTATACCAAAAGACTGACTTTCTTTACCTGTTAAATATTCATGCTGCCTTGTTGTGTGTGTCCCTTCAGGATAAATCCACATTAATAAGAGGTATTTAGTCTGGTATTAATGGCAAAGGGATTTTAGATATTATTCAGGGGAGTGAGAGTCTTAAGACATGGCTGTATTCCACAGTTAAGATGTGTATTACAACCATCTGGTTAAGATTCAGAATCCCAGAAAGCTTGTGTCGCCCACTCATGAAGCTGTGTGTCCTATCCTGTAGCCGACTATTTAAAATGCAACGTGCATGTGTGGATTTCTTCTAAGGATAACAGCAGCCCTAATGTACAATCTAAGAAGATTGTTCTGTAAGCCTTAAAAGATTATATCTGATAGATAGGAGATGAAATCATTTCAGACCAAGCTTAACGTGAGCCCCAGAACCGGTGCAAGAGGTGCAAGTCCAAAAGGCCGGGGTTATTCTCTCATCTTTGTGGCCAAAGCTCTCTGGCAAAGCACCCCTCCTGGCATTTAAAACACATGTCTGCGATAACATCATTGGTTCCTTTCTCCCTCCCTCTGGCCTCCTTAGAGAATCCCTGAGCATCTCTAAATGTCACGTTAAGTGCTTCTCTTGTCCCGCGCTGACACAAAAACAAGGTGCTCTCGAATACTAAGAAGACCCGCACTGGATGGCTGCCATAGCTCAAAGAGAGCGACAGTATTCTCTCCTCTTTCTGCTCTCTCCTCATTTGTTCAAACTGTCAAAAGTAACATTAAGTCTCTAATAGGGCTACCCAAAGGACTGCAAAGACTTCCACTTGTGGTCCTAACTTAATTTGGGTGCTAGTCCACATTCATAAAGCACAAGTCTTTGTCTGCTTGGAAGGTTGGTATTAACATCATAGTCCGTGTAACCCATTAAAAACATACCCCCTGTAGTGCAGGTATATCTAAAAGCAGCAGTGTGCTATTTGTCCTGTAACTAAATAGTGGCGTAAAATATAATTAGATCCTTTAGGTAAGAAATCAGGTAATGGTGTGGAAAGTGTCTCTTTTAAATGCTAATCATAACACGGTGCTATTTAACTTCATAGAGCTGCGCCTGATTAGGTGTGAGACAGAAATTAGTTCCTCCTTGCTGGTTTCCTGTAATAACAGCATTCAGCATTGTTTTTTTTATCATTTACATAAAGGCATATTTGAACACAAGGTGGGGAAGTGCACCTAGAATAAAGCAGTACAACAATAGAAACAAAACAATCAAAACACTATACAGTATAGACTATGATGTCAGCCTTCCAAGCAGACACGACTTGTGCGTTGTGAATGTAGTCTAGCACCCACAGTGAGTGGAAGTCTTTGCAGTCCTTTAGGTAGCTCTATTAGAGACTAATGTTACTTTTGACAGTTCGAACTAATGAGGGAGAGAGCAGGAAAGAGAAAAGGAGAGAAGATAACGATCGTTCTCTTTGAGCTATGGCAGCCATCCAGTACGGGTCTTCTTTATATTCAGAAACAAAGCTTCTCCATTAGATTCTGTCACAAATGTAATGCAACTAAGTACTGTGATATGAACAGTTTATCATTTGGGGCTTATTCTCTTTCTTGCAGAGAGTTAGTATAGACCACTCTCATGTCTGTCCGTTAAGTGCTAGGGCAGGAGACGATTAAGATAAAGCCTATCCACACGTAAACTTTTTTTTTCTTTCCTATGTGCTTGGCATTACATACACACACAAACTGTGTTTTAGGTCACTGAAGACACAGCTGTTAGGTCACACGGGCAGGGTAAAGATTTAAAGAAACACTGTTTTAGTGTAGTCAGGTAGATGTCGCACCCTTGAAAAGAACGACTCTGTCTTTTTTATAGTATAGTTTTCAACAAAGCAGTCGGATATGACCAGTGCTTATTTCAACTTTACTCAATAACTTCAGGCACACACATGGACCATGTATTGTGGCACTAAGATGTAGTAAAACATCAGCTTGTAAAGAATGGATGAAGATTAACTATAATGTGTTTATAATATACATACACACTGTATATGTATAGTTAGTTGGCAACATAGACGGGGGAGTCTTTGTCTTGTGTGGCGTCACAAGCAAGCTGTCGAACCATCTCTTGTTCTGGCTTCATACTTCATAAGAATAATCCTTTTCTCATCTAACTACAAGTATAGTTCCCAACATGTCAAGTTCCAAAATATTATAAAGCCATTGTTGGCAGAAATAACTAGCTTGAGTCAGTTCACCAAATTACCAAAAAGAAACATATTTTCTCACTTAACCTGTACTAGTATCTAGCATGCAGATAGTTATTAGGAATAGGATTTTGGTTTCAAAGTTTTAAGATATCTGTAAGTGAGGTTTCTGTCTCCACCCAAATACAATGTAGGTGAATGAATGGAACTATTTTATTTTTTCTGTAAGAAGGTTCTAGTGAAACCTAATCACAGGGCAGTAACATGGAACGGTACGCTACAGTGAATCTGGAAATGGATGTTGATGAGAATTTTTTGAATGTTGCCTGTCAGTCAGTTCCATTTGCCTTCTTT
>NW_022602970.1:0-29279 GCF_008692095.1 Etheostoma spectabile | reverse complement strand
CATAATGAATGGTGATGAGAATCAAAAGAAAGTTGATGTGTTATGCAGTAATGTAAAGAGAAGTGATGTGTATATGCACGAATCTAAACCCCACGCATCGACCCGGTTTGCAGCGTCACCGGGAACGGTGCACCCATCTTCTGTCTTCTGGAAAACAATTAACGATGCACGTGAAGCTGCCCGTTGCCCAAACTGTCAACGGACCTGAAGAGACATGGCTGGCAGATTTTACCGCCAGAAATTGTCCTAAAACTGAATGATCTGTGAAACCTCGTTGGTTCCTGGTATCAAAACGTTGTTATAATACTTGACAAGATAAAGCCATACAAAAGTGTAGCAAGATTTGCACTTTTGATTGGCAGAAAAACAGCAAGGACAAAATATTGGAGGCTTGGATTTGGAAAAGCGGCACACCAAGTGGAATTACCGCGAGGGTTGGGACTGGGAAGACTGGCGTTTTCGGCTGCTCTCGAGAGGGGCTGTACTTACTCTGGTTTTCTCTTCATAACGCACAAGTCTTTCGCCTTTTACTAAAGACTTCCGTGGAGAGGAACGCCTATGAGTTGAAGTTATTTTTGGTGGGGCTTTGCTGTTTGGCCAAGCCTTTTGTACTTGTGAAAAACAAATATAGCTCTCCAAAAGGAAAACTCAGATTCTTACGAATAGCCAAAATGTACAGCGGGAATATTGCACGTTGCAGGAGCTTGACCAATTGGGAAAACCACAATTGCCGTCTTTAACCTAAAACTTTTTTTGCTTCCCCTGAAGCGCTTGGACGGGGTGCTAACCAGCAGCTGTTATGTCCATTTAAAATTACTGGACCGTGACACTGAGAACCGTCCGGGGAGGTCTCATCTGACAGCATAGAGGTGGTGGTCATCGCTTCTCGGCCTTTTGGCTAAGACTGCGATCGCCTCTTATTTCTGGAGAAAATTTTTTGCCTGTTTGTGGCCTAGTTTTTCACCAGGTTTTTGGAGGTTAATCAAACCATTTCTTGTGAGTAAATTTCAACTTGTTTGTATTTGAGATACTTTCACTTGGAATTCATTGGTCCAGAGGACTGCTTACTACTCTCGACCAGACCAAACAAGAAAGGTAGTGTGTTTTAGTTTTAGTATTTATTAAGGTTTCATTTTGCTATTTAGATCAGTGTTTTTCTTATTTTATAGCTTCCTTGTTGCTTTTTTAGACGGTTTTAGGGGTTTAGCTTCTTTATATCCCTTTTATTTTGTATTGCCTCCGCCATGTCGGCCAACCATGCCGGCATGCGGAGGCACCACAGTGTCCGTTTAACTTTTAAAGAAAATGAACCACTTGTGATATCAAGGCTAGACTTCTCCAGGGAGGCTAGTCCAGAAAACCTTGAAATTTCGCCCCAGAAGATGTAAACTGTAATCTTGACTTACCTTTTAATAAAGGTTTTGATATAAGCTTTTGTTCCGCTGCCTTGTTGAGAGAATTCTGATTCGTTTTGAAAAGCAAAACCCCAGTTTTCTGCTTTAAAGTTGAGAAACTGACTGACAATGCGCATAAAACTGTAATTGTCAGAATGTTCAATGAAACTGTGAATGCAGATGACATTTGTTTATGGCTGAGCAGATTTGCAACTGTGAAAGGCCAGGCCAAGGTGAAGATGAGGTGGCATTTGGAATTGCGCTTGGAGGGTCCCCATCCACCATGGCAACCCCCAGGCTTCCAAGGCCTGAAACATCTGCCATCCTGATAGTTCTGGGAAACAACAGGGGCTACTCCACTCCAGGGCCAGCCAAACTCTGCCGCAAGTGTGGTGTAATGGGGCACCTGGCAGAAGCGTGCCAGCAGATTATTTGTGGCAAATGTAGAGAAATTGGGCATACCTTTCATGGAATGCACCAATGGCAGGAATGCAATCTTTGTGGAGAAACAAACCACCTCTTCAGAGATTGCCCAAAATTCATTTGCTAACACATTAAGACTGCAGCAAAAAGAACAGAAAATGACAAAATGGCGGACAAGGTGAATTGTTTGGAGAGCTGTTTGGGCTGGAAAATTCAAATCTCCCGCCAAATCCTGTGATTGGAGGAGAAGGATCAGGGAGGCGGGAGAAGGGAGGGGCTTGCAATTGCCCCACCAGAACAGGGAGGAAGTGTGGCAATGCAGGCAGAAGGCGGAGCTAGCCCAGTGGCTGGCTCAGAACAGGAAACTGACCAGTTACAGGGTGATAGTGAGGATGTCCCCCTCCCCAATGCCCAGCCAGGCAAGAGGCAATTTCAGAATTGTCCTCTGAGTCTCCTGGAGTCTCGGAAACGAGGGAAGAGCTGGGACTTACTCAGACAGTTCATCTGTGGAGGGGCCCATAGTCTTCCCCTCCGTTCACCCAATGAAGTCTCATTCCTAGCATAGCTCTGCAATCAACCCCTAGGTCCTCTAAGCTCACGCAACCCTGCGTCAGAGGCCAACTCCCAGTCCGAAAGGGAAATGGAGTTCAACCCCGTCCTCTCTCACCTGTGAGAATGAAGGAAGAGCTCATTCACAAGAAATTCAATTTGTTGTTTTAAATATTTGAAGTCCCTCCCTTTCTGTCTTTAAGATGTCATACTTTTTTTTCTTAACCATTACTCATGGCACTCACCTTCTCACTATCAATGTGAAAGCGTCAAGTCGAGAGTTAGAGCCCAGACGGTTTTATCCTTTCTTAACTCTTTTAAGTCAGATGTGTTTTTATTACAGGAATGTGGCCTTCCATTTTTAAAAGCACTACAGGGAATGGGAGGAGTTATGGCCCCAAACGTCACTATGGAGCGGGTCAAATGAAAACAAGAGTGATGGAGTGGCCATTTTAATAAAAAACCCTCTAGTCTTGGTAAAGGGCAGCACTGGTGGTGAGAGATGGTCGGGCACTTTTAACACACCTGACTTTTATGGGAGGGATTTTAAAGTCTTAAATATTTATGGCTTTAATGCCAAGAATGACAGGTATGACCTTTTAGAAGACCTGCAGCCCCCATGCTAGGTAGGCTACCTTTAGTCGTAGGGGGGATTTTAATTGTATTTTAAGCAAGAACGACAGGAGAAGAACAGGGGATGATTTAAAAGCAGACAATACTTCACTTTTATTACAAAGTATATGTAGCGATTTTAAACTTGTGGACGTTTTAAAACCATGCATCCCAGAGAGGAGGGCTTCACCTGGTTCAGTAGTGACGGCACCCAAGCCTCTCGCATAGACTCCTTTTATCACGTGACTGCCCACCAACCGATGCTAGATTAGTACCTGTTTTCTTTTCCGATCACGCAATGCTTTCCTGCCCCTTTCACTCTCTTTCCGGTGTGACGGCAGGAAGCGGTCTGTGGAAGCTCATTGCCCTGTTAGAAGACAGGAGCTAGATAGGCAGTACAGGGAGCAATACAAAGAATGGCAGACCTTCAAGACTTTAACGATACCACGCGCCAGTGGTGGGGAAATGGGAAGGGGAAGACTAAGACTTTTACAGACAGGCAGGTAAGAGGAAAAAAGATAGGGACAACAGACTCATGATGGGACTGCAGAAACGACTTCAGAGGTATTTTAAATTAATCCAACAGGGAATGATTTAATGAGGAAATAAAAACAAATTAAAACAGAGATGTCGGTTTTAGCAGAAATTAAAAAGCAAAGGTGTCATACTAAGAGCAAGGAGAGGAAATAGAGGAAGGAGAGAAGGGCACAAGATATTTTTTTAAGAAAATCATAAATAAAGGGGGGGCATGTAAGACTTAAAAAAGAAAACGGGTGCATAGCTAACACAACAGAGGAAATAAAGAAACTGTCGAAGACTTTTACCGTGAACTGTACACGGAAAAAGCAGTTAATAAGACACCATGACCGAAGTTTTAAAATCAATTGAACTCAAAAAATGACAATGTGCTCTTAACTCAAGATTGTACCATGATTGAACTAAACAACTGTGTAAAAACTTTTAAGAAAGGGAAGTCACCAGGAGAAGACGGGCTTCCCTTGTTTTACTTGACATTTTGGGACATTTAGCACCAGACTTGCTTGTTGTTTTTATGGATTTTGAACAACTGGACCGACTTCCTGACAGTTTTAGAGTAGGGATAGTGACGCTTTTACATAAGACAGAGACAAGACAGACTTGAAAAACTGGAGACCCATCACACTTTTAAATGTCGACTGTAACTTTTTAGCAAATTATTAGCTTCACGTATGTCCCTGTTTTTAGGAGGCTGATTCACCCGGATCAAGCCTGTGCCGTCCCGGGGAGAAGATCACCGACAGCCTCGTACTGATCCAGACACCATCTGTTATGCGAGAGACAGAAACATTCGGCTAGTAGTCCTGAATTTAGATTTTGAGAAAGCCTTTGATCGGGTCTCGCACCAGTACCCTCTTTCAGGTACTGCAAAAATGGGGTTCCCAGAAGGTTTATAGCCTGGGTGGGACTGCTGTACCGGGGGATCAACAGCAAATTCATTGTTAACGGGCATCTGACAGCAGCAGTGGATATAAACTGCGGTGTCCCGTCAGGGTTGTCCGTTATCTGCCCTCCTTTACGTCCTCTCAATAGAACCGATGGCACAGATCTTTGAGCAGGGACCACGAATCCATGGGGTAAAGTCCCAGGGAGCGGGGGACTCGAGACAAAAGTGCATTTTATTATATGGACGACATCAACATTTTATGCACTGACCTTTTATCTGTCAACAGGACGCTGGACTTGACTGACTGGTTCGGACAGGCTCTGGGTCGAAGCTCAACCGAAGCAAGACCCAGCCCAATTTTATGGACCATGGAAGCGACTGAGACGACAGGACTCCCCCTGACTGTGACCCGGACCGACCAAAAAATACTTGGGATCAAGTTTGATAGGGAGGGGGAAGGGAAACAAATTGGCAGACAAGGTAGGAAAGTCAGACAGAGACTAGGATACTGGACACTTAGAGGACTGACTTTAGAAGGAAAGGTTTTAAATCATTAAAGCAGTGATTTTACCTTTGCTTTTACTAATCAGTTCTGTTTTTATCCCGCCTAGGAGAACGATTTAGACCTGGAACGAGCCTCTTTTATTTCTTGTGGGGCCCAAGTGGGGAAGACTGAAACGAAGCGTGATGAAGAAGCCAAGGAGGAAGGAGGAAAAGGAGTGCCTGACCTGTACTGTTTTTTAGGAGCAGATACACCGCCCTGCACATTTTATCCGCCACGCCCATCCAGTAACCCCAAGACCGCAGCGATGACAAGGTTCTGGATGGGGTCGTACTCAGGAAAATCAAGATTTTACCCACAGACCTCAGAGTTCCAGTGTCTTTTAACCTGCCACCAGCTTACGCTTTTATCCAGTCATTTTTAAGGCATTTTAACCTTGAGCAGGAGGAGTTGCATGTTTTAACTACTCACCGCTCTCTCATTTCTGTGTGCAGGAGCGGGAACCAGTGAGTCCAGTGCGCGGCTCGCATTGGGCGAGCCCTCAACAGTTTGGCGCAACGTAAACCATCCCGCTCTTCCAAACAGACTCCGGGACCTGTCATGGATGGTGGCTCCACGAGATCCTCCCGGTCAGGTCCGTAATGCACTCCCGGGATGTCGGCGCACGCAACTTGCCCCGACCAGGTTGGGCGCGCCTGAGTCGGTGAGGCACCTGCTCTGGGAGTGCAGCGCTGCCGTAGAACAGTGGGCAATGGCGGCTCCTTGCATTCCCGTACTTGCCAGCAGGGAGGTCCTTACACCACAGCTGGTGCTGTACGGGGTGAGCCAGGGAAAACAGATACCAGCACGAACATTTGCCAAACAGTGGCTCACCCTAGCCGCCATCAAAGACGCCATATGGACCTCCAGAAACTTGCTGGTAAGGAAGCACATGCAGATCCCCCCCGAGGCTGTGATCCGGATGGCCGCAGCGACGGTCCGAATGGCCGGAGCTGCAGGCGGCGGGCCTAGGACACAGCCTCAAAGAAGATCGCCTCTGTGCCCATTCGGACGAAGGAGCCGGAGCCACCCAGTACAGTTCAAAGCAGCGGCGCCTGACCTCCGGGTGAGGTCGGTGGGAAGAGCTACAGGGTGAGGGTCTCCTCTGAGCACCTCGACAGGATCCGAGAGACCAAATCTGTTTGGGGGAGCGGAATGAGTTCCCACTTGGTAGGGACTCACCCCACTCCTGCACAACAGTGGACTTTTTATTCATAACATATGCGCTCCCTGCTGAGGAGTTTTAACATAGACACTCTTTACATTGAAAACCTTTTATACCTTTTAATCTATGACAATGTTATCTGTAATGCATTTTTAAAGCAATGGTTTTGGATGTTTTATGGATATTTATGTAGATAACGCATCTCTTGAAGGTTGTTTTGGATGTCTTATGGTTTATTTATTGACTTGTTGTATTTTAAAAGGTAACTTTCATGTGACATGTTAAATGACAAAAGTATGAAATGAGTGTCAATAAATTCTTTTCAAAAGAAAAAATCTGTTCTTATCAGTTTAATATCTGATATGTTCTCTATCAGGGGACACATATTAAATGGATTTTTAGCAATGGGAGTTGAAACAGGGGCTTGCTCCATTCACTCCACGCATCGACCCGGTATTGCAGCGTCGCTGGGAACGTGCACCCATCTTCTGTCTTGTGGAAAAACCATTGCGATGCCGTGGAGCTGCCCGTTGCTCAAACTGTCAATGGCCCTGAAGAGACATGGCTGGCAGATTTTACCGTCAGAAGTTGTCGCAAAACCTGAATGACCTCGTTGGGTTCCTGGTATCAAAACGTTGTTATAATACTTGGCAAGATAAAGCCATACAAAAGTGTAGCAAGATTGCACTATTTATTGGGGGAAAAACAGCAAGGACAAAATATTGGCCCTGTGACAGTGTGGCAATAGGCCAGCCTTGGATTTGGAAAGCGGCCACCAAGTGAGAATCACCGCGAGGTTGGGACTGGGAAGACTGGGCATTTTGGCTGCTCTCGAGAGTGGGCTGCACTACTCTGGTTTCTCTTCATAACGCACAAGCCTTTCGCCTTTTACTAAAGACTTCCGTGGAGAGGACGCCTATGAGTTGAAATTATTTTTGGTGGGCTTTGCTGTTGGTTAAGCCTTTTGTACTTGTAAAAAACAAATGTGCTCTCCATAAGGAAACTCAGATTCTTAAACGCAGCTAAAATGTGACAGCATGGGAACATTGCAGGTTGGCAGAAGCTTGACCACTTGGGAAAACCAAAATTGCTTGGACGGGGGTGCCAAGTAGCAGCTGTTATGTCCTTTTAAAATTACTGGACCGTGACAACTGAGAACCGTCCGGGGAGGTCGCATCGGACAGCAAAGAGGTGGTGGTCATCGCTTCTCGGCCTTTTGGCTAAGATTTTTTTTTTAATTTATTTATTTGATTTAGGACAATGCACATTAATGAACATTTCTGTAAATGCGCCAGTGTTAGCCAATTGGCTAATTTTCAACTGTAGTCCTACCTAGGATGTATGTTTTTTATGGTGGGAAGAAACCGGAGCACCCGGAGGAAACCCACGCAAACACGGGGAGAACATACAAACTCCACACAGAAAGGCCCGGAACGCCCTGGACTCGAACCAAGAACCTTCTTGCTGTGAGGCAGAAGTGCTAACCACTTAGCCACCGTGCTGCCTTCAATCAAGTGTAGTATCTGTTCTTATCAGTTTAATATCTGATATGTCCTCTATCAGGGGACAACATATTAAATGGATTTTTAGCAATGGGAGTTGAAAAAGGGGCTTGCTCCATTCACTCCACGCATCGACCCGGTATTGCAGCGTCGCTGGGAACGGTGCACCCATCTTCTGTCTTGTGGAAAAACAATTGACGATGCACGTGGAGCTGCCCGTTGCTCAAACTGTCAATGGACCTGAAGAGACATGGCTGGCAGATTTTACCGTCAGAAGTTGTCGCAAAACCTGAATGACCTCGTTGGGTTCCTGGTATCAAAACGTTGTTATAATACTTGGCAAGATAAAGCCATACAAAAGTGTAGCAAGATTTGCACTATTTATTGGCGGAAAAACAGCAAGGACAAAATATTGGCCCTGTGACAGTGTGCCTTGGATTTGGAAAGCGGCACACCAAGTGAGAATCACCGCGAGGGTTGGGACTGGGAAGACTGGGCATTTCGGCTGCTCTCGAGCGTGGGCTGCACTTACTCTGGTTTCTCTTCATAACGCACAAGCCTTTCGCCTTTTACTAAAGACTTCCGTGGAGAGGAACGCCTATGAGTTGAAATTATTTTTGGTGGGCTTTGCTGTTTGGTTAAGCCTTTTGTACTTGTAAAAAACAAATGTGCTCTCCATAAGGAAACTCAGATTCTTAAACGCAGCTAAAATGTGACAGCATGGGAACATTGCAGGTTGGCAGAAGCTTGACCACTTGGGAAAACCAAAATTGCTTGGACGGGGGTGCCAAGTAGCAGCTGTTATGTCCTTTTAAAATTACTGGACCGTGACAACTGAGAACCGTCCGGGGAGGTCGCATCGGACAGCAAAGAGGTGGTGGTCATCGCTTCTCGGCCTTTTGGCTAAGATCAAGTGTAGTATCTGTTCTTATCAGTTTAATATCTGATATGTCCTCTATCAGGGGACAACATATTAAATGGATTTTTAGCAATGGGAGTTGAAAAAGGGGCTTGCTCCATTCACTCCACGCATCGACCCGGTATTGCAGCGTCGCTGGGAACGTGTACCCATCTTCTGTCTTGTGGAAAAACAATTGACGATGCACGTGGAGCTGCCCGTTGCTCAAACTGTCAATGGACCTGAAGAGACATGGCTGGCAGATTTTACCGTCAGAAGTTGTCGCAAAACCTGAATGACCTCGTTGGGTTCCTGGTATCAAAACGTTGTTATAATACTTGGCAAGATAAAGCCATACAAAAGTGTAGCAAGATTTGCACTATTTATTGGCGGAAAAACAGCAAGGACAAAATATTGGCCCTGTGACAGTGTGGCAATAGGCCAGGCCTTGGATTTGGAAAGCGGCACACCAAGTGAGAATCACCGCGAGGGTTGGGACTGGGAAGACTGGGCATTTCGGCTGCTCTCGAGCGTGGGCTGCACTTACTCTGGTTTCTCTTCATAACGCACAAGCCTTTCGCCTTTTACTAAAGACTTCCGTGGAGAGGAACGCCTATGAGTTGAAATTAATATTTTGGTGGGCTTTGCTGTTGGTTAAGCCTTTTGTACTTGTAAAAAACAAATGTGCTCTCCATAAGGAAACTCAGATTCTTAAACGCAGCTAAAATGTGACAGCATGGGAACATTGCAGGTTGGCAGAAGCTTGACCACTTGGGAAAACCAAAATTGCTTGGACGGGGTGCCAAGTAGCAGCTGTTATGTCCTTTTAAAATTACTGGACCGTGACAACTGAGAACCGTCGGGGAGGTCGCATCGGACAGCAAAGAGGTGGTGGTCATCGCTTCTCGGCCTTTTGGCTAAGATCAAGTGTAGTATCTGTTCTTATCAGTTTAATATCTGATATGTCCTCTATCAGGGGACAACATATTAAATGGATTTTTAGCAATGGGAGTTGAAAAAGGGGCTTGCTCCATTCACTCCACGCATCGACCCGGTATTGCAGCGTCGCTGGGAACGGTGCACCCATCTTCTGTCTTGTGGAGAAACAATTAACGATGCACGTTGAGCTGCCCGTTGCCAAAACTGTCATGGACCTGAAGAGCAATTGATATGAGTTGATCAAAAATTGTTTATATTTATTGCTGATTTGAAAACTATTTACATGACAGCATCGAGCTTCAGATCAATGTGTTGTCATGGTAACAAACAAACTATATACAGAACGTTTTGCAACAATTAATACAACACATGGGTTGCAATTATGAAGTAAAATGTAATGAAAAAGAGTTTTCATACTCAATATAACTTTCTTTTTTAACTTTTTATTTTTTTATGATCAGTGTGATTTTTTTTTTCTTTGGTTCTTTTTTATTTTTTTTATTTCCACACCAGGTATATGTGTGTGTGTGTGTGTGTGGTGTGTGAGTGTGTGTGTGTGTGTGTGAGTAAGAGAGAGACAGAGAGAGAGAGGGGGCGGGGGGGGGGCAGCTGACAGTAAAAAAAAAAAATCTCCGATGGCAGAGACGCAACTGGAGTCGCATTTAAAACAAGCAGCATGTCTGAAAACCCACGTTCACCAGAAATCTACTGGTTACTATGTAAGGACTACAAACCCCACGTTCACCAGAAATCTACTGGTTACTATGTAAGGACTACAAACCCCACGTTCACCAGAAATCTACTGGTTACTATGTAAGGACTACAAACCCCACGTTCACCAGAAATCTACTGGTTACTATGTAAGGACTACAAACCGAAGTTAAAAACAAACCTGAAGCTGAAGAAACCCTAAACGTTAACGGAACAGATCCGCAGACCGAATTGACTGACGGAGCAGGAGAGAGCGAGAGAGAGAGCGAGAGAGAGCGCATTTCTCCATGTTCTGTGTGTGTGTGATTGATCCGAGCAGGTTTGTAGGCGGGGGGCGCTGTGATTATCACAGAACGCTGCGCGGCCTGTTGAGGAGTTTTATTCAATCCGAGCACGGATATTGACTCATATTACTCGGATAATACTTGTACTCGGCAAAAGTGCTTTAACCGTACCGGATACTCGTTTCAGCCGGATACTCGGATCACCCCTAGTGTATATGCAGTAATATAAAAGAAAGTTGATGTCATAATGAATTGTGATGATGACATAATGAATGGTGATGATGAATCAAAAAGAAAGTTGATGTGTATATGCAGTAATGTAAAAGAAAGTTGATGTGTATATGCACGAATCTAAACCCCACGCATCGACCCGGTATTGCAGCGTCACCGGGAACGGTGCACCCATCTTCTGTCTTCTGGAAAAACAATTAACGATGCACGTGGAGCTGCCCGTTGCCCAAACTGTCAACGGACCTGAAGAGACATGGCTGGCAGATTTTACCGCCAGAAATTGTCCTAAAAACTGAATGATCTGTGAAACCTCGTTGGGTTCCTGGTATCAAAACGTTGTTATAATACTTGACAAGATAAAGCCATACAAAAGTGTAGCAAGATTTGCACTTTTGATTGGCAGAAAAACAGCAAGGACAAAATATTGGCCCTGTGACAATGGGGGAATAGGTGAGGCCTTGGATTTGGAAAGCGGCACACCAAGTGAGAATTACCGCGAGGGTTGGGACTGGGAAGACTGGCGTTTTCGGCTGCTCTCGAGAGTGGGCTGTACTTACTCTGGTTTCTCTTCATAACGCACAAGTCTTTCGCCTTTTACTAAAGACTTCCGTGGAGAGGAACGCCTATGAGTTGAAATTATTTTTGGTGGGCTTTGCTGTTTGGCTAAGCCTTTTGTACTTGTCAAAAACAAATATGCTCTCCAAAAGGAAACTCAGATTCTTAATGTATATGCAGTTATTAAAAAAAAGTTGATGTATGTATGCAATAATCTAAAAGAAAGTTGATGTGTATGTGCATTTATTAAAAAGAAAGATGATGTCATAATGAATGGTGATGATAAATCAAAAAGAAAGTTGATATGTATATTTATTAATATAAAAGAAAGTTGATTTGTATATGCATTCATAAAAAAGAAATGTGATGTGTATATGCATTTTTTAAAAAGAAAGTTGATGTGTATATGCATAAATCTAAAAGAAAGTTGATGTGTATATGCATTCATAAAAAAGAAATGTGATGTGTATATTAGGGGTGATCCGAGTATCCGGCTGAAACGAGTATCCGGTACGGATAAAGCACTTTTGCCGAGTACAAGTATTATCCGAGTAATATGAGTCAATATCCGTGCTCGGATTGAATAAAACTCCTCAACTGGCCGCGCAGCGTTCTGTGATAATCACAGCGCCCCCCCCCCCCCCGCCTACAAACCCGCTCGGATCAATCACACACACACAGAACATGGAGAAATGCGCTCTCTCTCTCTCTCTCTCCCTTTCTCTCTCTCTCTCTCTCTCTCGCTCTCTCTCTCTCTCTCCCTTTCTCTCTCTTCTCTCTCTCTCTCTCTCTCTCTCTCTCTCTCTCTCTCGCTCTCTCTCTGCTCCGTCAGTCAATCAGGTCTGCGGATCTGTTCCGTTAACGTTTAGGGTTTCTTCAGCTTCAGGTTTGTTTTTAACTTCGGTTTGTAGTCCTTACATAGTAACCAGTAGATTTCTGGTGAACGTGGGGTTTGTAGTCCTTACATAGTAACCAGTAGATTTCTGGTGAACGTGGGGTTTGTAGTCCTTACATAGTAACCAGTAGATTTCTGGTGAACGTGGGGTTTGTAGTCCTTACATAGTAACCAGTAGATTTCTGGTGAACGTTGGGTTTGTAGTCCTTACATAGTGACCAGTAGATTTCTGGTGAACGTGGGGTTTGTAGTCCTTACATAGTAACCAGTAGATTTCTGGTGAACTTGGGGTTTGTAGTCCTTACATAGTAACCAGTAGATTTCTGGTGAACGTGGGGTTTGTAGTCCTTACATAGTAACCAGTAGATTTCTGGTGAACGTGGGGTTTGTAGTCCTAACATAGTAACCAGTAGATTTCTGGTGAACGTGGGGTTTGTAGTCCTTACATAGTAACCAGTAGATTTCTGGTGAACGTGGGTTTCAGACATGCTGCTTGGTTTAAATGCAACTCCCGTTGCGTCTCTGCCATCGGAGATGTTTTGTTTTTTTTAACTGCCAGTTGCCCCCATAGACATATAAAGAGTAGACGCCGCATCGACCGCTACTGCCTATTGGCGCCGACGAGCCGTGGGGCCGCCATCTTGGACCGGTCACCCGCTCCACTCAGTGTAATGTGTTTGGCAGCTGAAATGAGCTGTCAGCGCGTTTAATTAATCAATCTCACTGAATACCTAACTGATTTTCATGTTTTTTTTGCTAAAAAGGTCATACATGTAGCTATGAAACAGGACACATGGTTAGGCGTATTTTAATATTCATAATGTGCTTAACAGTAATAGAATATTCTGATATGATATAAAGTCACCAGACGTCCGAGATCAAAACTGGGAACATAATCACCGAAAGGGAGAAGAATGGTGACATTTCCAGTTTGACTATCAATCTTATTGAAAAACCTAATGTGTCTTTAAAAACAGAACAGGGACAGAGGTAGTTAGTGAATATTGCAATATCAATATGAATTCCGATATTTTTAAACATATGTAAAATTACAAAATAGATTCATAAAAAATTAAACAAGTTTTCTTTATTTCAACTGACAGTCATACATTAGTGCTGCTTTTGGACACGCAGAATAGGTCATACTCACTTATGTAACAATCTGCTGTATAATGATATTGCGTTTATATGTCTTGCACCCCTAACAAAGCACGCGTACCAGTACTTGTTTAAAGTAGCAGGATGAAATGAAAAGTGGCAGTTTTTATTTAAACTGCACATTTACTTGGTTGAATCTCCCTTAAAAAGTCACAAATCTTAAGTTATGCAGCAATTTTCAAAACACAGATACAAAATGCTTTACAGAACCCAGAGTGAAAGCGATGAGATAAAATGCAATCACAAGCACAAAGAGTTGATGAAACACAAACAAACAAACAGATTTACAGTAAACCGTACACCGCTCGCTAAAACCCCTGAAAGAGGACTGTTTTGCAGAGCTTCTTTCTCGTGCTCCCTTTCTGCAGTTCAAGAGAGGTGAGTTTTGCAATGTGGTGCAGCCTTATTTTGAAAAACACAGACACAACCAATGACAACAAGTCAGAATGATGGTTGTCGATGCCAAACTGTGTCTCCTCAATGTGTTCCTCAAGCAGAAAAACGTCCTCCGTTCCAATCTCCTCCCGTACGATGTGTGTGACTGTTGACACCTTAGGAGTGTGCATTGTCGAAGCTCGGCGGATCACCTTCTCTGCAGCTCTCAGCACCTTATTATAATAATAAAAATACATTGTATTTATATAGCTCTTTACACAGTGCTCAAAAACATTTAGAATAGATAAAATAAAGCAACCTTATATACAAAGACTTAAAAAAAAAAAAAAGAAAATCAAACCTTCACTGTGCCTTGTGAAGGAATCACTAGGCCACCATTGTTTTTCAGGGTCAGAAGGTGGTAGCTGTTATCAAATGAAGATGGTACAGCATCTCTGACCAAGCTCGCACGGCACACATCACAGGACAGCTTTCGTAGAATCTGCCGGACTACAAACCCTGCTATGTAGACCAGAGCATTTTCCACCAGACCACCAAAACGAGTGGGAAGATAACTGTGGTCACACACAAGTGCCGAAATGTTGGCGAATGGAGATGGATGCTCTTCAGCAGTTTCAGGAGAGGACATCTCCACAGCGGACAGGGACACAGTGTTATCTTGGGCTGCCACATTGCCCGTCTCACCTGGTGAGACACCACACCGAACAATCAGACGGCGGAAGATAGCCTGGAACTGGCGTGCTGATGGATTGTTATTCCAGCCGCCTTGTATGGGAAAAAGGCACACAATACATAATTTACTTACAAGATATAAAGATATTTATTAAGTATATTTTCAGAATGTATTGTAATTAAAAGAACACAGACCCTACCTGACGCTCTGATTGAATTAAATAGGAGCTCCAAGTGATCCTGGCTGAACCTGTAGGTGAGCACATACCTCTGAACTTGGAGCAGTTCAGGAATCATCAGCATCAACGTGTCGATATTGATGACAAATCCAATGACTGACAAGTATCTGCAAAAGAAAAAAGGTGTATTACTCTGATCATGGCAAAACAAGACACCCAAGAAAGCACAATGTGATTTTGTTCATTCAAAAGCACTAAAGTGAATTTTCCATCACATCCATCAGTAATGTGTAAGCAAACGGTAAACAATTATCAGGGCGGAAAGATAATTAGTTTGCATCCATGTTTTTAGGAATGAGATCAGTTTCTTGTTTAACTTATACAGTATACTTGTAGATAATGGAACTATTGTCTACAGGAAAAATTACCCAGAACTGGGAGAACAACACATGCAATACCTACCATTTTGACACCTACATGTACTTACTCCTACATGATGCTGTGAAATACATACCATTTAGAAACATCTAGGACCTGAAACACACTGAATACATGATAATTCCAACAGAAGCTAAACTGCATATTGACAAACATTTAAAAAAGATATCATGTCAACATACATACCATCTTTCTGACACCTGCATAAAGTTGATGTTGTGTAATACATACCATTTAAGCATCTTTGACCTGAAAAACACACTGAAAACAAAACTCACACATAAACAAGACTGAAGCAGTTAGAAGCATCTTAGGAACGCGATGCATAACAGAACAACAGAGCATCTTAGGAACGCGATGCATAACAGAACAACAGAGCATCTTAGGAACGCGATGCATTAGGGGAACAAAGTGTTATTGAACTCATGTCATGAACTTAAAAAACACTATTTTGATAGACCTCTTAGATTGGTAAATGGGAGTTCCATCTTTTGTCAGCAAAGTGAACAAGTACTCCCTGGCTCTTGACAAAAATGCTTTCCTCTCCATCCAATTCAAAGCACCCAAGGGAGCTTTGAATCCTTTGGCACGAGGATTGCGTCCATTCATTGTATCAAACAGCCTGTCAATAATCTATAAAGAAATATAGGCATCTAAAATCACTATCATTATAGGGTTTTATTAGGTATCATTATTTTGAAAAAAACATGTAGTTGGTTCTATAATCACTAATTGTATTACCTCAATGAATTCTGCCGTTGCCTCACAGTCCTTAAACTGAGAGTACCCAAGATCCCTCATTGTGCGGAGAGCCACTGACACGGAGCGACTCAGTGTCTGTGCAGCCAGAGACACCCTCATCTTGTGGTTCTCAAAGTAGACATGTTTGTCTGTAATTTTATTGGCAGCATGCAGTCCATCTTTTTTTTGCCCATCATTGAGATGATTGATGTACCTCCAATTGATCTGTCCGGTGGCCGTTGCAATTGGACTGTATGCCTGCAGATTAAGAATCAGTCACTGCTCAAACAAGTACAAACACGCAAAATCATCACATCCAGCAAATGGACAGACAACATAATTTTGAAATAACATTTAGCAGCAGAGGCATAACTTTTACAAATAGGCCTTCAACAATCATAATTTACCTGCAACATATTACGTGCCAACTTGAGCATGTGACAAGCATCCATCATCACAAATACTTTCTCACCAGTCACCGGATGCAAGAAACTGGTTTGAAGTGGCTCTTGTGGGTCTCCCTTCAGCTCACACCCAAGTTGGTTACACATGCTGACATTGGAGGCATGCCCATCCATTGTTACACATACCACCCGAATGCCCCGTGCATGCAACTCCTCCAAAGCATGACTGAGAAGGACCCTTTGTGTTTCTGGAGAGAGAGACTTGGTCAGGAAGTAAGCAATGGGAGCCTTCCAATGTCCTTGTAGGCCAACCACCATGAACACAAGAGCTTCGGTAGCAACATCAGTCTCACTGATTCCATCACCCATGTCTACAAAACCAGACATTGACTGGGTATGTGGATTATATTGCACATGTTTTCTGATGGACATGGCATCCAACATGAGGGAAACGCATCCATATTTAGCCTGGTCTCCCTGGCATCTTTTCTCCAGCATATCCAGCATCATCTTGTTCAGGCCAGGCTTGGCATCCACCGAACGCAGCCACCTGTAAACAATTGAGAAAAAGCTATTTAACATATTTGCATCAGTAATTTAAAAAAAACTTAATCGGGCAACATTACGCCTACCTTTGTAATGTATGTGGATGTGGGAGGGGGACATGTTGAGTCTCTCTGAGGTATTTGTATGCCTTTGGACCATGTAGATGGAGAGTGAGCGCAAACTCTCTGTAGTCCTTTGTGTACTCATGGCCCTGCTTTGCCATGAGGTCTATCTGAAGATCTGAAATGTTGTGATTAAAAATGAATAAGTCCCCTTCAGATATAACTAAGGAGTTTAATAAAGAGAGTAAGAATAACATGTACGTGAATTTCAAAGTGCTAATTTTGTCTTACCAGAGTAGAATTCAAGCTTCTCCTTGAGCTCTTCATTAATGAGGTTCTTTTCCCTCAACTCCCCCACAAGACTCTTTACTGTGGTCCTTGCCCTCTTTTCTCTTGCCTTAGCATTCTTCTTCTCTCGCACCTTCCACTCTTGCTAAGGCCTCATTGAGTCTGGTCTTAAGAGCGGTAGGAGACACAGGCAAGGCATAGCCATGATCCTAGTAGAAAGAGGGATGAACATGGTTTGATTAATGTTTCACTTCACAAACATCCCTTTAACACCACTAATTTATGACCCACATTCTTTCTTATAGTCATCATTTGTTAAAGCCACTGCCAGCACCGTGTGTGTGTGTGTGTGTGTGTGTCAGGAACACACACACACACACACACACACACACACACACACACACACACACACACATCGTGTCTTCAATTGTGTGTGTATGGGTTTATTTGTGAGTGTGTTTAATATGAGTTGATATCATATAGGAAGATATTATATGATGCTTAAAGTAAAAATATTCACATCATTTGGCTGAGATGGTGGGTATGAGGTTGCTGTTTCGTAATCCTGAGAAGCCACTGACAGGCTTTCTTCAGCTCTTCTGGAGGTGGATGTAGCCCTGCCCTTTTCCATCTGAAATGAAGAATCATAATACAATATATATAAAGGGATAAGTATCCCACCCTGCCTTGTGATTGATCATATTTATGGACATTTATGAATGAAACACTAATAGCCTTATGATGATACACCTACTCTTTGGAGGTGAACCGGGAAGCTGAAGACAGATGGAATAACACCATCTCGAAGTCGGACAATCTGACCCGTCCTATCAAAATCAGCCTGCTTAAAATGTTGGGAGCAAAGCACTGAGGAAACACTTGCAGTGAATCCTTCTCTTCTCAAAGCTACTTCCCACTTTTTCCTCGTATCTTTGTCCTTGGGAAACCTTCAAAATGAAAACACAAGATTTGGGAGAGCCTACACAATTAACATTTAAAAAGGAGGTTGAGTTTAGAGGAGGCAGACCACCAACCACTAGAAACCAGTAGGGACCATAGACTGTGGTCCCTACTGGTTAATATTAACGGTCTATGGTGGTGACCAGATTTCTCAGACAAAATCCGGGGACATTTTCAGCTCAGAAGCCTTTACCTCCAAAACAAGTCATGTTTTTACTTTTGTAAAACTTAAAACGGGGACACTAGACCGAGAGCTGTTTTCATTAGGGGATGAGCCTCCCCCCCAAGGTCTGATCCTAGACCCCCCCCCCCTGCTGCTACTTCATACTCCACTACACTACACCTCAGAGGGAAATGTTTCAAGATAGACTGTCCTAATATTTCAAGATGAAAAAGCCTAATACTTTAAGATAAAAAGTCCTAATATTTCAAGATAAAAAGTCCTATTATTTCAAGATAAAAAGTCCTAATATTTCAAGATAAAAAGTCCTAATATTTCAAGATAAAAAGTCCTTATATTTCAATATAGAAAGTCTCAATATTTCATAATGTTGTAATGTTTACTGAACTACTGACAGCTTTTGCTTTATTGCTTAAGGCTTGTTTCTGGAACAGCTCATTGAGAATCAGATGCAATAAAAACTATTGGACATATTTTCATTTGACATTGATATTAAACGAGATCTCTCCAGTCGGCAGAAACAAGCTACAATGTAAGTTAATAGGAAATTGTCCAGCTTGTATTTACGTTCGTAAAGTGCTCGTTTTGCTGCTAACAGACTCAGATTAATATTCTAAGTGTCTGACAACATTATGGAAAGGATTTCTAAGGAGGTCGACCTTTCTGTTAAAGATTAAGATCCTTTTTAAAACATAAAAGTCCGCGAAATTGCGTTCGCTAAACCCACCAGACTCCATGTAAATATCAGTGATTTTAGCATTGTAAAACACGGCTTCTAAACCTCTCTGAGCACCGCTGCTCTGGCGGTCTGGCGTCTGCGGGTGTTGGGTGTGCGACTATCGCTACGTTTTGTCATCATTTTCTTTCTTTCATCCAATTTCGGGTCTGTCAGTCACAGTGAAAACCGGGGACATTTACGGGGACAGGTCCAGCCGGGGACAGGTCGTCAAAATCGGGGACTGTCACCGGAAACCGGGACGTCTGGTCACCCTACTATGGCAGGGACACAACACCGGGTGAACAGCAGCCGGTACGTAACATAGCCTAGCTAGCTAGCTGGCTACGATGTCAATACAGTAATATCAAAGACCCTTGATCCTTCTCAACTCTCTGGTAATATTCTATTCACAAAGTACAACCAATAGTACGGTAATGTTTAAATCTTACTTGTGAAAAGTATCCCCCGAGCCCTGTTTTCAATGGTCCGCCGATTTGAACAGGAATATGCTGCACAGTGCTCTGGCATCTTGAATCTTCTGCTGCTAAGCAACGAGTATGACCGTCCAAGATGGCGGTTGAATTTCTCGCGCTGAGCTGCCAATGCGGCGTCTACTCTTTATATGGTCTATGGTTGCCCCCCCCCCGCCCCCTCTTTCTCTCTCTGTGTCTCTCTCTTACTCACACACACACACACACCACACACACACTCACACATAACTGGTGTCGAAATAAAAAAAATAAAAAAGAACCAAAAAAAAAAAAGTCACAATGATCATAAAAAATAAAAAGTTAAAAAAGAAAGTTATATTGAGTATGAAAACTCTTGTTCATTACATTTTACTTCATAATTGCACCGCATGTGTTGTATTCATTGTTGCAAAACGTTCTGTATATAGTTTGTCTGTTACCATGACAACACCATCGATCTGAAGCTCGATGCTGTCATGTAAATAGTTTTCATATCATCAATAAATATAACAATTTCTGATCAACCCATATCAATTGCATGCTTAAAATAACATGCCGGTTAATAAATGCATAGATGGTTGCGGCTGAGTCCAGGGAAAGGTTAGGCACAGCAGCAGGGAAACTGGCAGCCAATCTGAGCAAAGAACTAGAATGGCATTTTGAACCAATTTTTGCAAACTCCACATTTCTGCTTGCCACTCTCCTTGACCCCAGATATAAGGCCAGCTGTTTTCTGAGCGGGTTTTTAGCATATTCATGTTTTATAGATTAATGCATATACACATCAACTTTCTTTTTGATTAATGCATATACACATCAGCTTTCTTTTTATTATATCATCACCATTCATCATTATGTCAACATCCCTATTCATTATGACATCAACTTTTTTTTATAGATTAATGCACATACACATCAAATTTCTTTTTAATAAATGCATATACACATCAAATTTCTTTTAGATTTATGCATAAACTGATCAACTTTCTTTTTGATTAATGCATAAAAACATCAAATTTCTTTTAGATTATGTATATACACATTAATTATGTCATCATCACAATTCATTATGACGTCAACTTTTTTTTATAGATTAATGCATACACACATCAACTTTCTTTTTGATTAATGCATATACACATCAACTTTCTTTTTGATTAATGCATAGGCAAGGCAAGGCAGCTTTATTTGTATAGCACATTTCAGCAACAGGGCAATTCAAAGTGCTTTACACAAAATCAGTTAAACAGATAAAACACAAGTACAAACAGTTAGAAATCATAAGCATTAAAAACCGGTAAAACACATGAAAGACAGTTAAAAACAAATAGACACATAAAACACAAGAATAAAAGTTACAGTGCAGCATAAGAAATTTAAAGAAATGAGCATTCATTTAAAGAAAGGCAGCATCAAAAAGAAAGGTCTTCAGCCTTGATTTAAAAGAACAGAGTAGCAGCGGATCTGCAGGTTTCTGGGAGTTTATTCCAGATATGAGGAGCATAGAAACTGAAAGCTGCTTCACCCTGTTTAGTTCTGACTCTGGGGACAGCATATACACATCAACTTTCTTTTTGATTAATGCATATACACATCAACTTTCTCTGATATTAATGCATATACACATCAACTTTCTTTGATATTAATGCATATACACATCAACTTTCTTTCTATTATATCATGACCATTCATTATGTCATCATCACAATTCATTATGACATCAACTTTCTTTTTAATAAATGCATATACACATCAAATTTCTTTTTAATTAATGCATATACACATCAACTTTCTTTTTTATTAATGCATATACACATCAACTTTCTTTTTGATTAATGCATAAACACATCAAATTTCTATGCCTTAAAAAGAACAGATATGCATTAATCAAAAAGAAAGATGATGTGTACATGCATTAATCAGCAGACCTCGTGGCGCAATGGTAGCGCGTCTGACTCCAGATCAGAAGGTTACGTGTTCAAATCACGTCAGGGTCAAATGTCCTTACTGCAGTTCTCTCATGTGTGCATGAATAGGTCCTACATGTGTGTATTCAGCCCTGTGTGTGATTAGTAACTGAATGTAAATTGCAATTTCCCCACTGAGGGATCATTAAATTATTTTAATCAATAAGAAAGATGATGTGTATATGCATTAAATGGTGTAGATGGAACATCGTAAGCACCTTTGATCCGCATTAAAGGATCAAAAGCATTCCTTTGATGTGACATATCTGATTGGTGGAACTCCCTGTTACCATGGAAATGTTCACTGCACCTGCAAACTCACCAATATCATATACATATCATATTCAATACCATATACACATCAACTTTCTTTTTAATAACTGCATATACACATCAAATTTCTTTTTGATTATCACTCATGACACTATCATATCATGTGTGTTCCATGCGCAAGTCTTTAAAAAGAATTTTGACTGTTTTTCAAGCAGGTTGTATCATAACAATGTTGTTGGTAAGTCTAAATGAACAATGGGCAACCTACATCCATCTTGCTAGCACCCACATCTCTGTACTCATCTCCCTGCTTGGATAGTATGTCCAAGGACATACCATTTATGGTCTATAACCCTTTTCATTGGTTTGCTACCACTCTTAAATAATTCCTTCATTGTATCAATCTCAGAAATAACCAAAGAATGACAAATTCCATTCATGTGCTTGTGTTCAACCACCTGTCACTGTATTTTTAGCAGCAGTAGTGTTTTTTAGTTTTTTTAAAACACCTGCCCCGTGTGAGGGTGAGCTCACGACCTTCAGATTAGAGACTGACGCGCTGCCTACTGCGCCAACAAGGCAACAAAGACATTGCAATGGTTGGTCTCAGTCTTTGGATGGTATAGGTAGCGCCCCGTCAGACATGTCATTTAATTTACTATATCATCATTTTTGAGACGGGTCCTACTGAAGATCAGATTGTTGGATCAGTCAGGATGGCCGAGCGGTCCAAGGCGCTGCGTTCAGGTCGCAGTCTCCACTGGAGGCGTGGGTTCAAATCCACTTCTGACAACTAGTATTTTCATTTGGAACTAATGTCTAAGAGTTGATATTGGGAATAAAGAACTTAGCAGTTCTTTGTATTTAAGAGGACATGAATGTGCATGAGAAACGCAAACCCAATTCCAAGTGCAGCGTTTTGTGAGCATCTTTATTGTCAACACATGTAAAGTCCTTAGGGGCCCGTAGTGGATGAAATGGTAAAACACTTGGCCTGGATGCATAGAATTCATAGAATTGAGAGACAAAGTTTGAGTGTCCTGAAAATAGAGTCTTGAACTCTATCTCGCCGACCTCTTTTTTTTTACTGTTACTTGTTATGTCCCGGCAAGAAGTATTATGCTATGCTTTTGAGTCGTTTGTCCATCTCTACATCAGAATCAGAAATAAAAAACATCAGACATATGCAGTCTCTGTGGCGCAATAGGTCAGCGCAGTCGGCTGTTAACTGAAAGGATGGTGGTTCAAGTCCACCCAGGACGTTTGTTGCTTAAATAATCTGGAGGAACTAACTCTGGGATTTATCCTTCTTCAGGAGACTATAGAGCAGCCTGAGACAACCCAAGTGGCCTTATGTCTATCAGAAGATACAGTTCTGGAAACATGTACATATTATCTTACAGTCATCAGAGAGGGAAGTAACGAAGTACAAATATACGGCGGTGAGAGCGCCGAATCCTAGCCACTAGACCATCAGGGAGTCACAGCTTTCAAATTTATCTTTGGAGATGTGAGTTTTCTTTTCACTTACTGGAATGACTCATATTGTTTTAGGCGAGGAATGGCGCCTGGCTAGAGCTTTAGAAGGCAGTGGTGCAAAATGCAAAACTGCCTGTTTCAATTTTTATTAAATGGTAATATTACAATAACAGAGGTGCAGAGATTACCTGGAAATGCTTCTGGTATTTTCCAGGGAATCTCTTCACCTCTGTTATTCTAAATTGCCATGAAATACGTATTGTCCTGCACGCACGTAACGCTGTGCAATCTGACCAGCAGCTAAACACCTTCCACCATCAAGCACTGGCGACCGGATCATTGTAACACGTTTATTTGAGTAACAAAGGGTGAAACTGGGAGGAACTCAATGACCAGTTACTTAGATAGTAATGAGTCACAGATATTAAACAAAGATAATTGTAAAAACAATATAACTACACAACATTGTAATGCGGTGGTGTAGGCTATACAGTAGGCTAGCAAAAATGGAAGATGAATAAAGAAACACGTAATGTATTGTTATACAGTGTACGTAGTATCACCTATGTTGGATTCTAAACAAACTAAGATATACTTACATGTGGCATTACCCAAGATAAATTGGCAAACTAGCTTACTGAAGTATATCGTCACTTAGGGCTGAACAATATTGTGTTTTAGCATCGACATCGCGATGTGCGCATGCGCGATAGTTGCATCGCAGACGTGGTGATGTTGACCTTAATACTTTTTTGCTGCTTGATAGAAAAGTAAACTTTCACCGTTCTCCTTTACATGATTATTACCATCTGACCATTCCCTTTAAGACAGGTAGCCATGTAGGCAACGTGTGGATGTGACGTTAGTCCGATGTGGTTTATTGTTATGGAAGTGAGGCTCTTTGTGTGTAGAAAAGTACCGGAGGCAGCAGCTGCCACTGATACAGTGATGTCATAGTTTTCATGGGTAGTCAGGGACGCTACAGTAGTCAGTGTTTTATGTTATTGGAAAACTTGATGTAATACAAGCAAATACTTAAGGCCCCACCCAACAGTTGTGTGATATGTGGCGGGCAACTATGTGGCGGGACTCATATTACTCGGATAATACTTGTACTCGGCAAAAGTGCTTTATCCGTACCGGATACTCGTTTCAGCCGGATACTCGGATCATCCCTAATATACACATCAACTTTCTTTTAGATTAATGCATATAAACATCAACTATCTTTTAGATATGCATATGGACAGCATATGCATTTGACATGAACATGAACATGGACATGAACATGGACATGAACAGCAACTCACAAGGCGCAGCAGAAGGTGGGAGAGTGTCAAGTCTGGGCACCTTATAATTCCTCTTCTGCTCTTTCCAGATTATGTTGTTCTGTGGGCTTCATCAAACAGTGATCTACAGCGCCCACTGGGGCAGATTGAAGTCCAGTGTCAAGCATTCGTAATCAAAGTCCGCCCCTCCAAATCTCAAAGCTCAGATTTCTCCCATCGGTTGGAGTCATTGCTGTCCAAGTGAAGACGTTCTTGTATCTCAAAGCTTATTTCAAACAGTGCAACTTGTTCCAACACAAAAACCACAATACTACTGAAACTTTGGATGGTCGCTTCCGCCTCTCACACGGAAGACTGGGGTTTATTTCCCTATGGGGAGATCTGTCTACCAGCTGCTAATTATTTCCCAAGGCTAAATCAACACTAGTATCATCTGCCGAGTAGTTTGGATACGAGGCCCAACCATAGCAAAAGATATGACATTTTTTAAGAATGTATTATAGTGGATATACTCCAAGAAAGACAAAGGTTTTACAAAAGGATTGAGAATGATCTGCTATCAAAGATATGTTTTCAGTGACGATATGATCTCCTACTTCAGGATCCAGGAACGTAGGCAGACGGCAGGAACCTAAGACGGATCCAAGAATGTAAAACATCAACTATGAGGCTAGGAAGTTGAGGTTCAGGTAATTTAATTCAATTCAATTTTATTTATATAGCGCCAAATCACAACAACACTTATCTCATTGCGCTTTTCATAAAAGAGCAGGTCCAGACCATCTTCTGTGATGTTATTTACAGAAACCGGAAAATTCCCACCAAGAGCAAGCACTAGGCGAAAGAAGCAAGGAAAACTGAGCCAGAACTACCTTTAAGCTTCATCAAAGAGGAAAGTCTCAAGCCTACTCTTAAATGTGGAGATGGTGTCTGCCTCCTGAACCCAAACGGGAACCTGGTGAGGAGCTTGATAGCTGAACACTCTGGCTCACATTCTACTTTTGGAGACTTTAGGAACCACAAGGAACCCTGCATTCTGGGAGCGCAGTGCTCTGGTGGGGTAATAAGGTACATGAGCTCTTTAAGATAAGATGGTGCTTGAACATGAGAGCTTTGTAGGTGAGAAGAAGGATTTTAATTCTATTCTGGATTTTACAGGAAGCCAAAGCAGAGAAGCCAACCAGGAGAGATGTGATCTCTTTTCCTGGTTCCTATCAGAACACGTGCTGCAGCATTCTGGATCAGCTGAAGAATCTTTATGGACTCTTTTAAGCAACCTGATAATAAAGACTGGAGTAATCCAGCTTAGAAGTAACAAATGCGTGGACTAGTTTTTCTGCATCAATTTTCGACAGGATACTCCTGAATCTCTGAATGTGATGACTACTGCACTGGGGAAACTTTGGCAGGCCTGGCCACGATTTCACGTCAGGGAGATTTTTCCGTGAATGTCATGGAGAGTTTAACTCCGCAGAGTTTATTGTGCGAAGTCAATACAAACAAAGAAATGTGTTTCGCCCTGTTTCGAAAAGTGGACCTTTCGCGTGTTAGGCGAACGTGATAACCACTACACTACGAAACTGACGAAAAGCATTTATTTTGCATATTTGTGGGAAAATGCACCATTTTTTTTTACTGCAAATGTTCAAAAAGCTACAAAATAGAGATTTTAAACTAGATTCAGTCACAGATGCTTTGTCATGGATTTGAATGACAGCAAATATGTAGTAAACCTAATATTTCTACATGCATTGACTGTGGTCTGAATGTTGGAATAGCGCCACCTATTTCTTGATGTGCCAAATATTAAGCTTGGCATTCCTCGTTAGATTAAGGACAGTATCGCCGCCTGTCACGCGGAAGATCGGGTTCGATTCCCCGACGGGGAGATTTTTCTACCAGCTAACCAATGCAAGGCCTCGAGGAAGTCCCGGCGAACGCGTGGGACTACTCGGGAAAGTGGGCCTTGGCTCAAGCTGTGTTCAGCATGGAAGAAGAACTCCTGATCCTGAATGGGAATATTTTCAAGCGATTGAAAGAGCACAACTCCTGGACGTGAACAAAACATCACAAGGTGCCGCAGGAGTTGGGAGAGTGTCAAGTCTAGCCACCTTGGAATTCCATTTATGCTCTTTGCAGACTATTTGGTTCATTTGGCTTTATCAGGCATTGATCTACAGCTTCCACTGGGGTGAATCATGAGGGGAAAGCGTGCCTTAGCTCAGGCTGTGTTCAGCATGGGAGGAGAACTCCTGACCCTAAATGGGAATATCGTCAAGCGATGGAAAAAGCATATCTACTGGACATGAACAGCACCTCACAAGGCGCAGCAGAAGGTGGGAGAGTGTCAAGTCTGGGCACCTTATAATTCCTCTTCTGCTCTTTCCAGATTATGTTGTTCTGTGGCTTCATCAAACAGTGATCTACAGCGCCCACTGGGCAGATTGAAGTCCAGTGTCAAGCATTCGTAATCAAAGTCAGCCCCTCCAAATCTCAAAGCTCGGGATTTCTCCCATCGGGTTGGGAGTCAATTGCTGTCCCAAGTGAAGACGTTCTTGTATCTCAAAAGCTTATTTCAAACAGTGCAACTTGTTCCAACACACAAAACCACAATACTACTGAAACTTTGGATGGTCGCCTCCGCCTCTCACACGGAAGACTGGGGTTTATTTCCCGATGGGGAGATCTGTCTACCAGCTGCTAATTATTTCCCAAGGCTAAATCGACACTAGTATCATCTGCCAGAGTAGTTTGGATACGAGGCCCAACCATAGCAAAAGATATGACATTTTTTAAGAATGTATTATAGTGGATATACTCCAAGAAGACAAAGGTTTTACAAAAGGATTGAGAATGATCCTGCTATCAAAGATATGTTTTCAGTGACGATATGATCACCTACTTCAGGATCCAGGAACGTAGGCAGACAGCAGGAACCTAAGACGGATCCAAGAATGTAAAACATCAACTATGAGGCTAGGAAGTTGAGGTTCAGGTAATTTAATTCAATTCAATTTTATTTATATGGCACCAGAGGTGGGTAGTAACGAGCTACATTTACTCCGTTACATTTACTTGAGTAAATTTTTGAAAAAATTTTACTTCTAGGAGTAGTTTTAAATCACTATACTTTTACTTGTACTTGAGTAGATTAGTGAAGAAGAAACTGTCTCACTCCGCTACATTAGGCTACAATGAGCTCGTTTCTTTTCTTTTTACCTCTTTGGTATTTTACGCGTCATTTTTTTTACTCCAGCGTACGTCTCATTTTATGTTTTATTTTGACAGAGGAGAGAGTCTTCCGCTTAAAGCTTACCACGTGACTGTGTTCCACCAATCAAACAGCGTTGTGCAGTCACGTGACCATACTCGTTCTCAGCGGCGGACCATAGACTGTATATATCTATGGGCGGGACGTGTTACCTTACAGTCGTAGCAAAACAAAGAATCAACCCGTCGCCAAGGCAACACAGACGTGGGGAACCCCCTGGCCTCATAGTGAAAGCATGGTTACCTTTAGGAAAAGTGCGAAACAGCAGCTACATCATGCAGCGTCTTCTGTGTCGACCAAACAAACGGACATGTGAGCGTTTCAACAAGTCAACATCCAACCTGAGAGACGTAGCGGTAGTTTTAGTTTTTGCTGTGGAGAGGTGGATCTTTGTATTTTAGGTTACATACAGTATGGTTTGCACATGCAGTTCCATCCAAATTTATGTGACAAGTCTCTCACTAAGCTATTTTGTAATTAATAAATTTTTAATTTATTTTATTGATTGGATGAACAATAGTTTGCCTAAATATGATATTTTGTATTTTGTCTGTCTGATTGATGCTTGTGTTAAGAAATAAATCAGACGTTACTCAACAGTTCCTCACTACTTGAGTAGTTTTTTCATCAAGTACTTTTTTAATCTTACTCAAGTAATTATTTGGATGACTACTTTTACTTTTACTTGAGTCATATTATTCGAAGTAACAGTACTTTTACTTGATTAAATTTTTGGCTACTCTACCCACCTCTGGTCAGCAGCAACAACACAACCTTTAGTGGACGCTGACTTTACCTTTAAATTAGGAGTTTAAACAGAGACACAACAGCAAGAATAAATCCATCAAATCAAGTCCCCAATAATCACTGTGGGCCTGTTTTATTTCAGGTAGTCAGCATGGAGCTGTTCCACATTCCCAGACATTTAAAACAAGTCAATCATTGGCGTTATTCTACGAGTCAGATGAAATAAATCAGCTGTTTGCTATTTGAGCTGCTCTGTTTCCTGCTGCTCCGTCATTCTTTGTGTCCTCTGGAAACAGGTTGCTGTCCTTTATGTTTCTTTGGATGACATCATCAGTGTCTTGCTTTAGTCTGAAGAAACTCAAACAGATTTAAAACCACATGCAGTCCCAGAAAATACAAACAGGGAATAGAAAAGTCAGACAAAGAATATGAAATGAAAAGTCCCTAAAGGAGGAAAATATAATGTTAATCTACCAAACACGATAACTGGAGAGCATCCAATTAAACATGGCCGACTTCCAGTATGTCGGTATGAAGAGAGGAATGTTTGGACACTATAAGATTATTTTTTTTTTTTAACCTTCATTTAACCAGGAACAATGCCATTGAGCTACAGTATAATACATAAAAGACAGGCCAATGGTTCCATACTACACCACAAATCTCTATAGATACTACAAACACAAACCAGACAATACACTTAACTTAAGCTAATGCAGACATACAACTTAAAGGGCACCTTGTTAAAAGAAATACATGTTCAGGCAGAGTTGACTTTAAAAGGTTTTAAATGAATTTGACCTAAAGTCCAATTTGACCTTCCACACATTGGTTTTTTAAACCATGACCAAATCGCTGTGTAGTCTCACAATGCTAAAACGTTTGTTTTCCATCTGTTGAAGTTTTGATATTTAAAGG
>NW_022602969.1:0-41466 GCF_008692095.1 Etheostoma spectabile | reverse complement strand
ATAAGACCACTTGGGTTATCTTGGGGCTGCTCTATGGTCTCTGCAGAAGTGTAAAGACCAGATTTGGCTCTCTCCAGGTTATGAAGCAGCAACATCCCTGGGTGGACTTGAACCACCATCCTTTCATTTAAACATCCGACTGCGCTGACCTATTGCGCCACAGAGAACTGCGCCTGTCTGAGGGTTTGTGGCGGTGGTAGCTCGATCTTTAGCCACAAGCATTTGCTTTATGGCTGTCTGTTAAAACATGAACAGAGACAACTTCTCTTGTTGAAGATTATTACAATCAAGCATCAGGATATACATGGGGGGGGGGGGCTCTGCTAGGCTGTGTGTGGTAATAAAAGAAAATACATAACATTGTAAAGGCTACCATACACAAGTCATAGGAATCATATATGCTAGTAAATAATACAATAAACCCCATATCAATTACATTATCTTAATGAGCAAGGACTTTAACAATGCCATTATATCGATCAGGCAGGTGTAAGCTAGCTAACAGGTGTAACCTAGTAACAGGTGAAGAACACAAACAAGCTAACTTTAAATTTGCCAGAAACTACAGACCAATACAACAACAGGCTTAAATGACTGACAACATCAGTTCTAGGACTTACAGTTCTTAAAGAGCACACAATCTCAGTGATATCCTCCGGACAACTAGTCTCTTGTCTTTCCTCCACACACACCTGATATACGACTTTTAGTACAAAACTAAAGTAACAAGCCAATTTTGTAAAATGTAAGGAGTAGAAAGTGCAAATTGTAGTTAGACTGCCTCAGGTCTGTGGATCCTTATGGAGGAAGCTTGATTGATTGATATACTGCCTTATTTGTACCATAACAGAGATCTAATATTGTATTAACCAGTTGGGCAAGTGACCTTTCTGGTTACTTCTTGACAAATAGAGTAAGTAACATCCTCAACGAACAAACTACTGCAAAGGCTGGGAATCAAACCCAGGTCAAGTGCTTGGAAGGCAGTTACCTAAAGCGCCCTAATAAGTAAAGGATTAATAAAGATAAGTCTAAGTCAATCTCAGAAAACAGTTTTAAAAAACTGAAAATCTTCAGGGGATGTAGATCTCAGTGGTAGAGAGCATGCTTTACCTGTATGAGGACCTGGCATCTCCAGCAGGTATTATGGTAGAGTCTTTAAAAGAGCTGCAGAAGATATTACCTCCTGTGGTAATCTGACTGGAGGGTATAGAACGTAGTGGTAGACTAAGACCTCCTGTTACACAACAAACTAGCATTGCTCTCTTTTATAACTCAGACTATCAGACAGCACAACAAGCACATGTTTTACAGTCTCTATTACTGTATTTATGTACTTAAACTGTAGTATGTTTGTAGTATTATGCTCCAGTTTTTAGAGGTGTTACAGCAGGTATGAGCACTGTAGTTTCCATTTTTATAGATGAAATAAACTGGACATGCTATTAGGTTTACTCTTCAGCAGATGGAAACCTTAGTCCCAGACACTTGCTTTGCTAAACATCCACAGACTGGAAATAGACTTAGTGCTGATACAATGATGAGATTTAGCAGAGGATGGTTTCAATCCATCGACCTCTGGGTATGGGCCCAGCACGCTTCCGCTGCGCACTCTGCTCTGCTGTTTGGGCTCAAGGGATGGAAAATTCTGTGATTCACATTTTGAGGGAAGGTGGCAACAAAGGTTCTAACAGCTTACGGGTAGCAAAGTTTAACATTTTGTAGACCTTGCAACTTTTGTATCACTCTGCTCAGCCTCCCTGGTCTACTCCAAGGTGGTGGAAAGTAAGCTTCAGCCAATCCTCCGCCAAGTTACCTGTTATTAGGTAGTAGTGTGGCCGAGTGGTCTAAGGCGCTGGATTAAGGCTCCAGTCTCTCTGGAGGCGTGGGTTCAAATCCCACCACTGCCATTTGCATCTATTACATAGCTGGAAGCCAACCAAGGTGATGTCTTGCAGCTGTGTCATTTGGGCTGAACTTGGTGAAGTAACTAGAATCATCCATCAATTACCTTGCTGAGATTGTTCCTTGTTAACTTGAGGTTCAACAATTGGTGAAACCTACCTTTCAAGCACTTTGGAGTAGAAAATCAAAAAAATAATTGTGATAATAATCGTGATCTCCATATGATCAAATAATCGTGATTATCACTTTGGCCATAATCGTGCAGCCCAAGAGATCTAATGTTTATCAAACCAGGTTGGGCAGTAACCTTTCTGCTGACTTCTTGTAAAAAAAGCAAGTAACATCACTCAAAGAAAGCTACTGCGATGGCTGGGAATCAAACCCAGGTCAACTGCTTGGAAGGCAGCTATGCTCACCACTATACCACCATCACTGGACAATACAATGTTCACTTCAAGTCTTGTAATACATCTGGGCATTGAGACTGTGAAGTGCGCTCTATCACTGAGCTACAGACCCTGATGAGTCAGAAATTCCTTCCAGGGTGTCTGTGTTATCACATTCACAAGAATGGGAAGTGCGTTCATAAACATTGTTGACCTTCAATAGCTCAGTTGGTAGAGCGGAGGACTGTAGAGGCACAAATCCAAATTCCTTAGGTTACTGGCTCAAAGAAGCAGTCTCTTCCAGAGTTTCCCTTCACGGATCAATCAAGTATTTCTGATTCTGATGTAGAGATGGACAGACGACACAAAAGCATAATACTTCTTGCCGAGACATAACAAAAAAAAAACAAGAAGGGCTTATTTAAAGGTTTTATTGCTTACTTAGCCATATACTTGTAACATTATTTATTAATATAACATTAAAAATAATCACATGTTAGTCATATTTTTTATGAATTAATTTATTTTAAAAACTATTAAAGAAGCTAAGGATAAACAAGATAAAGATAGGATGGCTGAGCGTTCCAAGGCGCTGCGTTCAGGTTGCAGTCTCCACTGGGGGCTTGGATTCAAATCCCACTTCTTACATGAATTGTTTCCTTCTAGAACTAATTTCAGAGACATGGTATTGGGAAGCTTGAATTCAGCTATTCTCTACATTATAGTGGATATTAATTTGCGCTAAGATACTGAATTGAAAGTACAGCCGCACCTTTTGTGAGCATCTGCATTATCAACCCATGTAAAGTTACCATGTGTACACAGTAGACCTATCTACTGCTGTATTCATTGTTTGTGGCAAGAGCTTTAAAACCTATTCTTGACTTGCCTTGTTCCACATCCTGTGTCAACGCTTAGCTTACTAAATGACTTAAGTTAACCAGTAATTGTTGTGTGCCTTCAATAGCATAAGTGTTAATAATATGGAAGAAGCTGCATGGCAAACCAATGTTGCCTTTCAGAACAGTGGTTCCATGGTGTAATGGTAAGCACTCTGGACTTTGAATCCAGTGATCCGAGTTCAAGTCTCGGTGGAACCTGGTTTTAAGCCAGAGCACTGGTGAAATTAAAAAATCAACCTCTACACCGTCCACATCTAGGCTAACGGGTTCTTGGCTGTTTGACTGAAAACAGTATGTTGGTGGTGGCTGGTTGAACTGTGACCTGTACTTCATTTTAACCTAAAGGAGCTCCAAATTTAGACTTAGTTGAACATATTAAAGATATTTTCACTAGGTCATTATATTTTTGCAAGACAGACTTAGCTGCAGGAGGCGCTGTAGCTTAGTGGTTAAAGCGCCTGTCTCGTAAACAGGAGATCCTGGGTCCAAATCCCAGCAGTGCCTGGTTATCACTTAATAAAGTGTTTCCACATGGTTCGTGATACTTAACATGTGCAACAAAGATGAAGCCTGATTTTCTAGAGCACTAAAGTGACATGTGATGTTGTTTTGTACCATAACATTACATAAAGCGAATAAAAGCCTTTTGTTGGAGGTGTTTTTGCAACTTTAGTGTGAAGATTATAAAGTTTTTACTATCATGAATTTCAGTCTTATCTTGGAAGCTTAGGGCTCCTGCACACTGCCTGCATGATGTGAGCGTGTCAACTGAGGTTAGAATGCCTACCGTATTGGTCAATACTGTTAACATGGGAGAAATAAAAACAGACACGCCACACAACGCTATGTTAACTGTTGAGGAGGACTAAATTAGGACTGTGTTTTAAGCGTTCCATTGCTTTCCATAAGAAATGGCAAGATAACAGCTGTTTTCAGTGTTGATGGAACATGGCCTGACCGGAGGGAGTGGTTAATGACCTTTGTGATGAGGGGACTTATGGCATGGAGGTTGGATTTTACCAGGGCTGTGGGGAAAGGGTCTCTCATCTCTCAAGGTCCTTGCATAGGACTTCTGTTGTTCTCGGTAGGCCTGCCTATGAAGAGTGAGTCCTGAGGCGTCGTTCAAGGACACGTCCAGCTGTTTTCATTTGCCGGAGTTTATAGGGGTCCCCTGCTGTAGCTGCTGGACGAAGGTGGATGGATGGAAGCAACCCTGTTCATTAGCTCATTGTCTTCTTGCAAGACAGGCTGATCTGTAGAAGGCACTGTAGCTTAGTGGTTAAAGCGCCTCTCTTGTAAACAGGAGATCCTGGGTCCAAATCCCAGCAGTGCCTGTTTCATACTCAATGAAGTGTATTGTATGCATATGATTTGTCATTCTTAACAGGTGTAACAAAGTTACCATTTGCCTGATTTTCCAGAGCACAAAAGTGACATGTGATGTTGTCTTATAACATTATATGTGGCTGAAAACAGTCTATACCAGTGGAGTGGAATGCTGGCTTTAATAGGTGCAGGTGGGCTGCACGCTGTTAGGTCAACCATTTTGGGAATCATTGGTTTAGACTTCCACCGATGACACTCATCAAGTGTGCAGGTGATGACGGATGGCCTCTCACCCATCTCACCCATCTCACCCCGGACACAACCTGTTCCAGCTTCTCCCCTCTGGTAGGCGCTACAGAGCACTTTACGCCAAAACCAACAGACTCAGGACCAATTTCTTACCACAAGCCATCACTCTGATGAAATATTTGCACCGCTCTTCTATGGCTTCTGAATGAGAGTAATTTTGTTATTTTGTTTGTGAGTAGTACTTGAGGGGGTGCTGTGGCTTAGCTGGTTAAAGTGCCTGTCTAGTAAACAGGAGATCCAGGGTTCAAATCCCTGCAGCACCTTGTTGTTGCAGTCCTTACCTCTGTTTGCATCCTATCATCATGTCTACCCAATCCCCATGCTACTCATTAAGCCCTGGTAGCAAATGAAAAAGGCATGTTACATTTACACAGAAACGCTACATCAACACAGACTCAAGATGATACATGAAAACACATGAAATTCAGAGCAATGCTAGTTCACTCATCAGGTTTTGTGGTTCTGTTTATAGAAACTACATCCTGTTATATCGAAAGATCTTACATGAATTCATGAGATCCCGTGGGTCCATGTGACTTCAGCGGTCCGTCATGGCCTGCAACAAATCCAGACCTGGTGGGTGTTAACGGACTGCGGATCAAGGAGCAGACACGAAGCGGAGTGGATCCGCAGTTGGTGGAAGTCAGGGGTAAGGCCTCCTGCACACTGCCTGTGTGGCGTGAGCATGGCATTTCTGTTGCGTGGCATTTTCTTGGTCTTTGCACACCAGAAACGTTTCTGACGAGGCGATGTTGCTGCTAGCCTTGTCTGTACACATGTATGTTTCTCATTGACATGTGATTCAATAACTTGTTAATTGTTAATCTGGACTGGTTCGGAAATGAATCAGATCATCTAAAGGGGGTGGATTAACTACCCACATTACACCTGAAATACCCTCAAGATTTGAATGATCCTTTGGAGCTGAAGTGCTTGGGAATCCCCATCAGTCATTCAGAACTGCCCAAGGTACTTGTGAGATAGGCTCTATCTTTGTCTGATTGATGGTACTAACTGTAATGGAGTCTGTCAGGCCTCAGGGGTTCTCCATTGTAAAAACCAAACGTATGTTACAGCTGTGATGGCCGAGTGGTTAAGGCGTTGGACTTGAAATCCAATGGGGTCTCCCTGCGCAGGTTCAAACCCTGCTCACAGCGATTGCTAACTACAGAATAATTAAGAATTCAGTGACATTTAGGGGAGGAAGATATTTTGAGAAATTACAGTTTATTGGTGGTGCAGATCCTTCCAAATTGGCTCCCTCTTCTTAGATCCATGACGACCCGGTGATTCTTCCTTCAGTTGCATATCCCAATATAATCAACTAATATCAAATAATCAATTCATTAATTTTCATTCCAGCAGCATCGAAGACGTTAAAATCAGGCAGTCAGTGCCCAACGTGCCTTGGCTGGTAAAGTTCATGTTTATTTCACCTCTGACCTCAGTCAGCATCACATGCACCTGAAACCCCACCCAACAGTGATGTCACAGGGTCCTGGTGTACACCGGGGCCACGTTCAACCCCAACAAAACAAGGTTTAAAAGCATTAAAAAATGGGTCCAACAGGCCAAAACTGGGCAAAATTAAATAATGATTGTTAAGCACTATAGCAAAAATAAATAACAATTTTGATAAATCCCAGAGTTGGCTCACTCCAGGTTATTTAAGCAACAAACGTCCCTGGGTGGACTTGAACCACAATCCTTTCGGTTAACAGCCGACTGCGCTGACCTATTGCACCACAGAGACTGTGCCTGTCTGAGGTTTTATGAGCGGGAGCTCGATCTTTAAGCCACAAGCATTTGCTTTATGGCTTTTTGAGGTTGAGCTGCACATGTATGCTTAATCAAAAAGGAAAGTCTTAAACCTACTCTTACATGTGGAGACGGTGTCTGCCTCCCAAACCCAAACTGGAACCTGGTTCCACAGGAGAGAAGCTTGATAGCTGAACCCTCTGGCTCCCATTCTACTTTTGGAGACTCTAGGAACCACAAGTAACCCTGCATTCAGGTAGGGTAATAAGGTACAATGAGCTCTTTAAGATAAGATGGTGCCTGACCATGAAGAGCTTTGTAGGTGAGAAGAAGGATTTTAAATTCTATTCTGGATTTTACAGGAAGCCAATCCAGAGAAGCTAAAACAGGAGAGATGTGATCTCTTTTCCTGGTTCCTGTCAGAACACATGCTGCAGCATTCTGGATCAGCTGAAGAGTCTTTATGGACTTTTTCAAGCAGCCTGACAATAAAGAATTGCAGTAATCCATCTTAAAGTAACAAATACATGGACTAGGTTTTCTGCATCAATTTGAGACAGGATTTTCCTGAATTCCTACTGCACTACGGAAACTGCGGTGGGTCTGGCCACGATTTCACGTCAGGAATATTTTTCCGTGAAGGTTATTGAGAGTTCAACTCAGCAGAGTTTGATTGTGCAAAGTCAACATGAACAAAGAAATGTGTTTCTGTCCTGTTTCAACACGGGACCTTTCGCGTGTGAGGCAAATGTGATAACCACTACACTACAGAAACTGTTGAAAACTGATTTTTTGCATGTTTGTGGGGAAATGCACCATTAATTATTTACTGTAAATGTTTAAAATGCTGTTAGACATGTTAATTTAACACAGATTTTCAACTAGATTGAGTCACAGATGCTTTGTCATGGATTTGAGTGACAGCAAATATGTAGTAAACCTAAATATATGTACATGTATTTACTGTGGCATAAATGCTGGAATAGCGCCACCTATTGATTGATGTGCCAAAAATAGAGCTTGGGCATTCCTCGTTACTATAATGGACAGTATCTCCGCCTGTCACGCGGAAGATTGGGCCTTGGCTCAGGCTGTGATAATGTATGTCAAATTACATCTTTTTTTACAGTGCATTTTGTCCTGAACATTCCCTGACCGGGGATCTAACCCGGGCCACGGCGGTGAGAGCGCCGAATCCTAGCCACTAGACCATCAGGGAGTCTTATCTTTCAATTTTATCTTTGTAGATGTGAGTTTCCTTTTCACTCACTGGAATGACTCATATTGTTTTAGGTGAGGAATGGTGCCTGGCTAGAGCTTCAGAAGGCAGGACATGACAGATTACACATCTGTCACATAGTCAGTTTGTAGTCTTAAAACAGAACGAGAAGACGCCGGTAAGACAAAGCTGATATGACTAATGTTTAACCTGTGTTACACTTTGAAACTAAATAAACAGACACATAGTTAACAGAGATCTGAGTGTTGCGTGGTTATTTTAAATAGGTAATGTTTGTGAAGTCTGTTATGGTTTTACACAGAGTGACGGATTGATGAATGCAGCAGTAGCATGTGGTGAAATGGAGAATGGCTAGGTTAACTGGCTAGGTTAACTGAAGATTTTAAACATTGTGAAAATTAACGAAACATATGAACACGTTAAACATATACGGGCCTTTAACATATGGCCAGCCTTCGCATGAAGTGCCAGATGTCCAGCCGTATCCCCAAACCTTGTCTGCAGCTTGCTGGACCGCTCACTGATGTAGCAGCCACAGTCCACATACAGCAGCAGTGGGGGTGCAATGGCTGACTGATGATGTATCAGTCATTTTGCTGGTGGTTTCTTGGTCACAGCAACAAGCTTGATCATTGACATATAGTTGCACGCCACGTATCATAAAACTGGTGGGTTGGGCCTATTGTATTTGCTTGTATTACATCAAGTGATCTGCATACCAATGACCTCAAAGAGTAATATGTACATGGTTTGCAGAACTGTACCTTCTGATAGACATAAGGCCACTTGGGTTGTCTTTGGGCTGCTCTATGGTCTTCTCCAGAAGGATAAATCCCAGAGTTGACTCTCACCAGGTTATTTAGGAAACAAACGTCCCTGGGTGGACTTGAACCACCATCCTTTCGGTTAACAGCCGACTGCGCTGACCTATTGCGCCACAGAGACTGCATCTGTCTGATGCTTTATTGAGCGTGAGCTCGATCTTTAATCCACAAGCATTTGCTTCATGGCTTTTTGAGGTTGAGCTGCACATGTCTGCTTATCAGGCTATTTTCCTGTTACTCAGAAATTGGGAAAGCTGACTCATGCAGAAATGTAGAAGCTGGACGTGCATTGTAATGTTCTCACATGTCAATTGGATTCTGACTTTGAATTAGAAAATTTGTCATCCAAGAAAATTTCGGAACCGATGGTTTAATAGTCATTTTGCTGGTGGTTTCTTGGTCACAGCAACAAGCTTGAACATTGACATACAGTTGCACGCCACGTATCACAAAACTGTTGGGTGGGTCCTTATGTATTTGCTTGTATTGCATCAAGTGACCTGCATACCAATGACCATCAGCGATGGCAAAAGTACTCACTGCCCATACTCAAGTAGAAGTACAGATAATTGTGTTAACAAATACTCTGGTAAAAGTAGAAGTACGCGTTTAACTTCTTTACTCAAGTAAAAGTAACAAAGTACAGGCTTAGCCATTTACTTAAAAAGAGTAAGAAGACTTGCCCCAATGGTGCTATTAAAAACCTCCTTCACCATTCTAAATGTCTAAGGGACAGTTGGTAGGTTGTATGTGTTTTACAACCTCACTAAGTATCGTCAGAGAAATGTGCTTAAATTCCTCAAACACAGCTGAGTGTGTAGAAGAATTAGATAAAAAGACCTTAACATTAGCACCAGTATTTTTCCTGATACTACTACCTGATACCTGATGCTACTTTGTCAATAAAATAAGCGAGAGACATTTCTCACATGTACTAATTGACACATCTGTTGGAGCAGAGGTTAACAGAGTTAAAAGTATTAAATAACAATCTAGGTTTGTGGCAATTGCTAGCTATGACAGAAGAGAGATGCTGCATCTTCGCCACCTTCACAGCATTCTGGTATGTGGATAGACTGTCCCTTAATACACCCAGTGACACGTGTAGATTGTCTTTCCATCTTCGTTCAGCTTGTCTGCAGTGTTGCCTAAGGGCCCTTGTGGTGTCATTTAGCCAGGGGTCCGCCTTAGGTTTAACAGCTTTAATCCGATAAGCGGCAATAGAGTCTAGGATTTCAGTGCATGTGGAATGGAACTCAGAGAGAATCTTATCTGGGGAAGAGGGAGAGAGCAGACCATTCTTGGCATAAAACTGTGAGCTCACAAACGCAGATGCAAACTCTCCAGCTGAAGAGGAGGTGATGCAGCGGCGCCTAGAAGCTGAGGAGACAGGTTTAATTGCGGGTGGTGGAACATGTCTATGTCTGTGGATCCTCGTGGAGGCAGCTTGATTGATTGTTATGCTCCCTTATTTGTGCGATATAACAGAGATCTAGTGTTTTATCAAACCGGGTTGGGAGAGTAACCTTTCTGGCTACTTTTTGACAAATGAAGCAAGTTACGTCACTCAAAGAAAGATACTGGCTGGGAATCAAAGCCATATCAACTGCTTGTAAGGTAGCTATACTCACCACTATACCACCATCGCTGGACAATACAACGTTCACTGCAAATCTTTCAACACATCTGGGCATTGAGACTGAAAATAAATGCTGAGAAATGCATTAGTGGCTTCTGGTGATTATTGTATTTTACAACATTGTCCATGAAGGCACATCTGCTACAAAGGGATGAGTGACCACCTTTGAATTACTACTTTCATTGTCGGCAGGATTCGAACCTGCGCTGGGAGACCCCAATGGATTTCTAGTCCATCGCCTTAACCACTCGGCCACAACAACCTGAAAAGCAGTGCAATACTGATTTGCAATAATATTTGCACTGACTCACGAAAAAAACACGAGTAAAATAAAAAAATACTGCATAAACTTTGCTACCGTGTGTTTATTTAAATATGGGTACACTTCACATGTAGGTGTATACTTTACTGCAAATTAAACTGAGATGTCAGTGTTTCAATCTCCACCTCTAAAAAGTGCTGCTTCTTAGCCGGATTACATCTGGCCATGTCGTAAATAGTCAGGGCGAGGACTCAAAACCGAGAATATATTGGGGCGTGATATTTTAATTGTTGTGATTGTTGTGTGCCTTTAATATCACACATGTGGCTATTATGAAAGAAACTCCCAAGCAAACCCTCTCAAGACTTTCGAAGGTTCCATGGTGTAATGGTTAGCACTCTGGACTCTGAATCCAGCGATCTGAGTTCAAATCTCGGTGGAACCTGTTTTTAAGCCACAGCACAGGTGAAAAAGATCAACCTTTCAACTTTCCACATCTAGTTTAAAGTAAGCTTACAGGTTTAATATTCTTGGCCATTTGGATTGTAAACAGTACGTTGGTGGGGGCATGTTGAGGAGTCACCTGGTTGTTAATGTAACTTGAAGGAGCTCCACATTTGACAGTATTGACTGGAAGTGATAGGCTTTGAGTTACATGGGGGATACACACTTTGCATTCAGTCTCGTAATCACCACAGAAATTAGGTATCACTGAAATTTGAACTTGTTTTGCTGCAGTCAGAGTATACAGTGCTCATCCTGAATGGGCCAGTATAGTGCATCAGAACTGCTTGTTGAATGGTCTATTAGCTTTGGAACCCCCCTTTCCCCACAGCTTTCAATTGTCAGATATGGATGGGGGAGTGGACACTGTGTCCAACCTTTTCTGTGTAAAAAAAACACTAAAAAAGTCTCTTGGATTAAAGACAAAACCTCTGCGGAGAACCTTTTACCAAATCCAGGTGCCCTTGGCATAGTTCTGATCTTTTGGGGTAATAGCATGGATCAGGAACCAACACATCTGAACTCAATGTGGGCATTATACAGCAATATTTGACACGTTTAGACCATGAAGACAGTTATCAGTTTATTTCCCATCTGGCAGGAATATTTGTGGACTCAGTTGGACATTTTGAAGATAATTGCACAATGTTGACCCAATTGTCAGTCTATTTCCCATCTGGCAGGGACATTTCTGGATTCAGGTGGACATTGTAGACAGAAACATTGGTGGATCTTGATTCCCACCATAGGATTAAGCCTGTATTGCACATTGTCTTCACATCCCGTGCAATGTATTGCCATTGTCAAACACATCAGAATCAGAATCAGAAATACTTTATTGATCCCCGAAGGGAAACTCGGTATCACAGTAGCACCAGTAGTAAGAAGACAGAGACGGAGCACTGCAACAGGCAGCTCGCACTTTTCAGCGCATGCGCACACTTCACTTCAGATGCATCAGAAACAGAATCAATCAGCATTGTAGCAATATAAAGTACAAGACATAACAACATAACATAATGCAAGACAACACACAGTTCATGTGGACACATGAAGGAATTTTTTGAGGTGGCATATACAGTGGTGTGAAAAAGTGTTTGCCCCCTTCCTCATTTCCTGTTCCTTTGCATGTTTGTCACACTTAAGTGTTTCGGAACATCAAACCAATTTAAACAATAGTCAAGGACAACACAAGTAAACACTAAATGCAATTTGTAAATGAAGGTGTTTATTATTAAGGGTGAAAAAAAATCCAAACCATCATGGCCCTGTGTGAAAAAGTGATTGACCCCCTTGTTAAAACATACTATAACTGTGGTTGTCCACACCTGAGTTCAATTTCTCTAGCCACACCCATGGCCTGATTATTGCCACACCTGTTCACAATCAAGGCATCACTTAAATAGGAGCTGCTTGACACAGTAAGGTCCACCAGAAGATCCTTAAAAGCTACACATCATGCCGAGACCCAAAGAAATTCAGGAACAATTGAGAAAGAAAGTAATTGAGATCTATCAGTCTGGAAAGGGTTATAAAGCCATTTCCAAAGCTTTGGGAATCCAGCGAACCACAGTGAGAGCCATTATCCACAAATGGTGAAGACATGGAACAGTGGTGAACCTTCCCAGGAGTGGCCGGCCGCCCAAAATTACCCCAAGAGCGCAGCGACGACTCATCCAAGAGGTCACAAAAGACCCCACAACAACGTCCAAAGAACTGCAGGCCTCACTTGCCTCAGTTAAGGTCAGCGTTCATGCCTCCACCATCAGGAAAAGACTGGGCAAAAATGGCCTGCATGGCAGAGTTCCAAGGAGAAAACCACTGCTGAGCAAAAAGAACATCAAAGCTCGTCTCAATTTCTCCACAACACATCTTGATGATCCCCAAGACTTTTGGGACAACATTCTGTGGACCGATGAGACAAAAGTGGAACTCTTTGGAAGGTGTGTGTCCAAGTATATCTGGCGTAGAAGGAACACTGCATTTCATAAAAAGAACATTATACCAACAGTAAAATGTGGTGGTAGTGTGATGGTCTGGGGCTGTTTTGCTGCTTCAGGACCTGGAAGACTTGCCGTGATAAAAGGAACTATGAATTCTGCTGTTTACCAAGAGATCCTGAAGGAGAATGTCCAACCATCTGTTCGTGTACTCAAGCTGAAACGAACTTGGGTTCTGCAGTAGGACAATGATCCTAAACACACCAGCAAGTCCACCACCGAATGGCTGAAGAAAAACAAAATGAAGACTTTGGAGTGGCCTAGCCAAAGTCCTGACCTGAATCCTATTGAGATGTTGTGGTATGACCTTTAAAAAGGCCGTTCATGCTCGAAAACCCTCTAATGTAACTGAATTAGGACAATTCTGCAAAGATGAGTGGGCCAAAATTCCTCCAGGACGCTGTAAAAGCCTCATTGCACGTTATCGCAAACGCTTGGTTGCAGTTGTTGCTGCTAAGGGTGGCCCAACCAGTTATTAGGTTTAGGGGGCAATCACTTTTTCACACAGGGCCATGATGGTTTGGATTTTTTTTCACCTTTTAATAATAAACACCTTCATTTACAAATTGCATTTTGTGTTTACTTGTGTTGTCCTTGACTATTGTTTAAATTGGTTTGATGTTCCGAAACACTTAAGTGTGACAAACATGCAAAGGAACAGCAAATGAGGAAGGGGGCAAACACTTTTTCACACCACTGTAGAGGATGCGAGAAACACAGAAAGGAGGCAGACATATGGATGTGGGGCGGGATGGGGGAGGGAGTGTATGGTGTGTGTGTGAGATAGTGAGTTGTGTGTGCAATGTGCGCGTCAAACTGTCTGTGTTGTTAAAAGCTCAGTTCATCGGCGTGACCTTGAAGAGATAACCAGAGCACAGGACGAGATAGAAGGCCAGCTGCTGGTTGTTTTCCTGCTCGGGTGAAGGGTGGCGGGGAGGGGGGGTGTGGGTAGTTGATTAGTTGCAGTCCAATTTAGGGTGACTCGGTAGAATTTATCCAAATCAATGTCCATCAATCAATTGTCACCGACCTCAGCGTCATGCGAGCATCCATATCACGTAGTGATTTTTGCAGTCCATCCACCTTCTCTGCCAGTCCGGTGGTCACACGAAGCAACTCCACCGACTGGGCCCTGTTGGTATCAATCCCCTTCTGCGCTTCCACGGTCCGGTCTGAGATGTTACGAGACAGTTCACTGGACTGGTTAGCCCTTAGATGTAAAACCTTCATCCCCTCAACCACTCCGTGTAGGCACTCTTTAAGTTCCCCAGACAGCTTGTGGGTGAATTTGCTGGCGGCTGTCTTACCAATTTTCCGATAGGTCAGTGAGACCCCAAGGCCGACAATCAGGAGCCCCAGCAACAGAATTCCAATTATCCAAATATCTTCGACGTCCTCCACAGTGAGAACGTCCAGGCAGACCACCTGCCACTCCCGGGAATAGGAATCGCGAACATAGCCTGCAGGGAACATCCCGCTGGGACAATTCGGCTCACCCGGAGAAGCATGTTTGGATAAAAAAATCTTGTCAATAGCGCTGAGTGACCAGTTAATCAATTCCATATTCGAATGTCTCAGGAAAACAGCAGGCAGGGGACAAAGAGAAAAGAAAAAGATTCCACAAGACAGGGTAGACAGACTGGGAAAGAGCCAAGCTAAGATAAGAGGGGAGAGGAGGAAAAACACGTCTGCTCTCGCCAGAAGCAGGAAGAAGACCCTGGGGACTTTCTTCCATGTCTCCATGAACGCACAAATATTTGGGCTGACAGTTGAGAAACCTTCCCTTGTTAACTATGACATGGATGACTGAGAAACTATATCATGACATGTTTAATTTACTATATTATAATTTTTTAAACAGGTCTTACTGTAAAATTGTTGGATCAGTCAGGATGGCCGAGCGGTCCAAGGCGCTGCGTTCAGGTCGCAGTCTCCTCTGGAGGCATGGGTTCAAATCCCACTTCTGACAACTATTGTTTTCGTTTGGAACTAATGTCTGAGAGTTGATATTGAGAATAAAGAACTTAGCAGTTCTTTGTATTTAAGAGGACATGAATGTGCACGAGAAACGCGATTGCAATTACAGCGTTTTGTGAGCATCTTTAAACCGATGGATATGATTAAAACCTGTATACAGCCCAACCACTTACCAATCACATCACTAGAAAGACAGCATGACTTGAGGGTAGTGGATGTCAATTTGTCAAAATAAACTGCCAGAACATGATTTTCCTGAAGAACACTACTTTTCATGGTGCTGTCAACAATTACAGCGGTTATATCATGATTCAACTCACCATGGAAATCAACTTGAGGGTCATCTCTTGATGAATCACCCTTTCAGAGAGTCTACCATTGTGTCACCAGCAAAGGATGATTTCGATCCATCAACCTCTGGGTTATAGGCTCACCACGCCTCAGCTGCGCCACTCTGTTGAAAGTCACCCAATACATACCAGTTCAGGAGAAATACATATACAGTTCTGGAGATGTGATGAAACAGTAACCTTGACCTTTGACTTCCAAAATCAAAATCTGTTCATCCGCGACTCCAAGTGGTTATGTATACCAAAAAAAAAGTGATTCCCTCTAGAGGTTCAGAGATCTTGCATTCACAAGAATCGGATGGACAGACATGAAGACGCAGTCACCTTGACATTGAACCTTTGACCCCCAAAATCTCATCATTGATTTACGAGTTCTTGTGAATGTTTTTGCAAAATTTGAGAAAATTCCCTCCTGGGGGGGTCCTGTGTCATCACATTCACAAGAATAGGAAGTGCTTTCATGCATGTTGTCGCCCTTCGATAGCTCAGTTGGTAGAGCGGAGGACTGTAGAGGCAAAAAGTTGAAATCCTTAGGTCGCTGGTTCAAATCCGGCTCGAAGGAACCCTCTTTTCAAGAGTCTCCCTTCACGGATAAATAAAGTATTTCTGATTCTGATGTAGAGATGGACAGACGACCCACAAGCATAATAACTTCTTGCCGAGACATAACAAGAAAAGAAAAAGAAGATGTTGGGTCGACAGTGTTAAGCCCTGACAGAATAGAGAACTTCAGACAAAAGTTGTGAAATAGTGCCAAGTGTGACCAGAAAAATTGGAAAAAAAATACCTTCTCTTTTCTCCTGTTTTGTACACAACCCAAAGTTTTACAAAACAAAAGATAACTTTTACCAAATCCCTCAGTTAAATCACAGTCAATATTTGTCTCACAAACCGTCTCAATGTCCAATTTAAATAATTTATCCAACAGAATTGAAAATTTAACTTACCCCGCTGTTTGAAATTGCTTCCTTGTCGTTTGGATTTCAGAGTGGAATCAGGGGAGCTTTCTGACCCTCTCTCTCTCAAAGATATTTGGCGAGGTTTAGAGGCAGGTGATCATCAGATCCCTGGATGCATGCCCTCATCAGTCACCGGTGGAGTCCCTTTCTGATTCCTCCTTGAAATCCTGTTTGTGACGCCAAACTGTGGTAGAAGTTTCTTGTTACAGCAAGGGAGGAATTTGGCTGGAATTAAGACTCTGTATATAGAATAAAGACTGAAGGCTGCAAACTGAATCAAAGTCCAGTCTCCGGTGAAAGTTTGATTGTTTTCTGCAGAGAAAAATCAAAATGACAAGAACAGCTCTCACAATGCACAAAGTTACAGAGTGACAACAGTTCTGTGTGAATACAATCAGTTATACACTTCATTATATCCAGTGCCCCCAGAGGAGAAAAACCCTTGTTTGGAAAAAAGTTTAATCTCAAACATAACAATCAGTGGACCTCAGGCAGACAGTTAGTTCCATTAAGTATTTCTGAATCTGCCCTCCTTGTGTCAAGTGTCTTGACCGGTCTTGCTGAAAAAGAACATCTTGTCTCTTGGAAAGGCTCTGGTCTCAACCTGGGACCTGCTATGATAAACACAGCTTTAGACAACAGCTTTTTAGTTTCTTTCAGACTTTATGCCATTTGTCCTTGGAGACAAATGCAAAGTCATAACAAATTCAGTTGTCTCCTACAAGGAGAAGACACTGAGGATAGATACAGAAGTCATATACTCTGAGAGGCATTTGAGATCTTATTATGAATAATTATTATGAAAATCATTGGTTAAATGTAATTTTCTGTTACAAGTTACTGTTTGAAACAACGAAAAGAATTGTTATTGACATAGAGGCAGATGAAGTGTTTATGACCATCAATGATGACAAAAGGATACATCCGCTGTCGGGGGTCTGATTTAAAGGAAATGGTACTCTTTAAAAGTGTTGGGGTTCTAGCGATAAACTAATGAGGAAGAATTTGGCAAATCTAAATTAACTAAAACCAAGTCCAGGAACTTAGTCCTTCAAATTTGTCAACTCTTGACCATTCCCTGACCGGGAATTGAACCCGGGCCACGGCGGTGAGAGCGCTGAATCCTAGCCACTAGATCATCAAGGAGTCACAGCTGTCAAATTTATCTTTGTAAATGTGAGTTTCCTTTTCAATTACTGGAATAACTCATTGTTTTAGGCGAGGAATGGCGCCTGGCTAGAGCTTCAGAAGGCAGGACATGACAGATTACACATCTGTCACATAGTCAGTATTCTTAAATATCAAGTCTCTTGCTGTTCCTTGACTAGTTGGCCACCCCTGCTCTGCATCGCTCCAGGTACAGTCCCTGACAAAAGTCTTGTCGCTTATCCATTTTGTAGAAACACCTGCTATTAACATGACTTTTAATTAATCAATTGGTGCAAGAAATAGCTCATATGAAAAGCTAAAACCCTCCCAAATGATGTTCATTGCACTGAAATAAATTAGTTTCACTGAAAAAAGATTTATAATTTAAACAAGACAGAAAGGTCAAATTTTGGCAAGACAAAAGTCTTGTCGCCTATACAGAAATTGAACAAATTTACATGTAAAATATGTAAGCAAATTAAATAGTGGTGCTGTGAGATTCAAATTTAATATCTTGTATGACTTCCATGAGCTTGAAGGACTGGACCCATGCGGTTTGGCAATGATTCATACAATGTATTGATGAAGTCATCAGGAATAGCTAGGAAAGCTCCCAGAGTTCATCAATATTCTTTGGTTTGGTCTTCCATGCTTCCACTTTCATCCTACCCCACATATGCTTAATGATGTCCATGTCTGGTGACTGGGCCGGCCAATCCTGGACCATCTGGATCTTGTTCGCCTTGAGGAACTTTGAAGTGGAGATGGAAGTATGCGATGGAGCACCATCCTGCTGCAGAATTTGGCCTCTTTTATGGTTGGGAATATAAGAGGTAGCTAAGATGTCTTTGTATTTGAGACTATTGATGTTGCCTTCCACCCTGCAGATCTCTCGCACACCACATACTGGATGTAACCCCAACCATGATTCTTCCGCCACCAAACTTCACTGTTTTCCGGGTGAATCTTGGATTCATGCGGGCTCCAGTAGGTCTCCTGCAATATTTGCGGCGACTGTGGTGTAATTCAACAGAAGATTCATCTGAAAAATCCACTTTCTTCCACTTCTCCAGCGTCCATCCTTTTAGCAAGCTGTGGGCCTTGGCACATGCCACACGGTTTTTCAATTGTCTTTTGTTTAGTGCTGGCTTCTGGGCACTGATTTGACCATGGAGGCCATTTCGAGACAGAATCCGACAAACCGTTCTGGTTGACACAGGGACTTCAGGTGACCAGGTCTGGTGGAGCTCTGCTGCAGTGGAAAATGGGCTGGCCTTGGATTTTCGAACCAACAAACGGTCCTCTCGAGCAGTTGTCTTGCGGGGTCTGCCTGACCTGGGCTTGTCAAAAACGTCTCCAGTGTCTTCAAATGTTTTTTAATCCTCTGTACTTGACTCTGAGACACATTGAAGGTGTCTGCCACATCAGCAGTGGATCTGGTCTTCAGCCTCTTGATAATCAAAACTTTAGTCTCAGGGTGAATCTTAGGCATGTTTGCAGATGTCTAGTTGCAGTTGATGTGAAGGTCTAGTGTACTGGGGTTGTTTTATACACACCTGAGACCTGATTGATCCATTATTAGTCCCAGGTGAAGCTCATATGACAAGGCGACAACACTTATGTCTTTGCAAAAATTGACTCAATGGGCTTTACCAAGCTGTGAATATTAGAATACTTTTTGACAGTTTCTTTTTGCACTGAAACTTTATTACAAAAGCTGTTGGGATTAAAATGAGCCATTTCTTGTAAATAAATCTTGATTAGAAAAATATTTCAGCGGCACTTCAGGTCAATTTGTACACAAGCGACAAGACTTTTCTCAGGGACTGTATACTTTCAGGGATCATTTCTAGAGTTTCTGACTTGAGGAATGTGTTTCTAAAGTGTTTGGTTTTGCTGACCACGATGATGAGTCGTGATATTCCTTTCTGAGCATGAAGCTGACAGAGAGTAATGATTCACTTCATATGCTCTCTGTCATTGATGATCGTTCTTTGTGGAGCATTGAGAAAGGGAATATGATCAGAGTGGTATTATAGTTTTTGCCAGTCTTGAAATATTTGTCTTGTCTATGGTGGACAATGTTACTTGAAAGAGGTTAGGGTTACCTCAGCGACCTACACAAGGGAAACTGATGACAATCCCCCATCATCCTCCACCTCTGCCTCTACCACAGAGGACGTGTCGGTTGGATTTAGGAGTTCCTCAAAGTGCTCCTTCCACCGCTCTATTACCTCCTCAGTAGAGGTCAACAACGTCCCATCCTTACTGTATACAGCTTGGATGATTACTTGCTTCCCTCTACTGAAGGGGCCAACAGTTTTCCAGAAGCACCTTGGTGCTGACCAAAAGTCCTTCTCCATGTCTTCTCTGAAAGTCTCCCTTGCTTTACCTCTGTCACGGCAGAGGCTGCAGTACTTTGTGCCCGTCGGTACCTTGCCACTACCTCCGGAGTCCGCTGGGATAACATATCTGGTGTGGCAGAGCCCTGGAGAATTTTATGATTGGGATCAGAATCTGGGCTTTAGGGAAAGCAACTTGAGCCATTTTGATGGCTCTTTTGAGTGGCGGGATGGCTACTTTGTCCGGTTTTTTAGCTCTGTTATTAATGCCAAAAGACAGGACTAGTTTTTCAACAGTCTCTGAGACTGGGGTCTTGGCCAAAAGGGCCTCTGCGTGCTTGAAGGTGGCACCAGGGAAACTGTCAATTTGCACATGGGGCCCCTTGAAGGGTTGAAGTCTGGCCAAGTTAGAGTCTCCCATGATCAGCGATTTCTTTTTAGCCACTAATGACCAGGCTGTCATTTTTTTGTTTGTGGGTGTGTGTCTGTAGGGCCTGTACTCTGTCACAGGTTGTGCAACTGGAGTAAAAGACCGCCTGCTCTGTACTGGGGCTGGTGGTAATGGTGTCAGTCTAAATTGTCTCACCATCCTCTGTATAATTGCATTACCTGAAGAAGTGGCTTCTGGGAAAAAGGATTCCGAACCAGGTAAACAGGTTGGCTCTGAAGTAACCTCTGTGGATTTGTGCCTCTGGAAAGAGGACGGGTGGGTGGCCAGACAGTGGAGAGGATGTCTGCGAGCTGGCCTCCTCGGTTTGGGTGTGAGCAGGACTGGAGAGTGACCTGGATGAAAGACGGAGGAAAAGAGAGAAGGTAGAAAGTAGGGGGTGGAGAAGAGGGGGGAGGGGGGGTGGGAAGAGGGGATTAGATGAGAGGGGGGGTGAGAGTGGTGAAGCTGGGAGGTCAGTCTCCTCCTGCTGGTTCTGCTGGATCTCCTCTATCGTGGGCAGAGTGTGCACTGGCAGGTCTTGGGGTGCTGGGTGGATCTCAACAATGGTCTGATGAGGGTTCCCCTCTGTGTTCTGTCTCCGTGTGGTCCTCGGTTGCAGTTGTGGCCATTGTGCTGGAGGTCCTGTAGGTCTCTGTGCTGTCTCCTCTGAAAGCACTGTAATCTCTGGGCTGCTGTCTCTGGTGCTCCTGTGCTGCACCTGTGCAGGTCTGGTTAGAGATGGAGGAGGAGAAGGAAGAGGAAGCGGCGGCGCCGGCTGTCGTGATGGTGGTGCCTGTGCAGTCCGTTCTGGTTCTGGTGCAGCTGAGGCAGGTCCATCAGTGATGAGGTCCAGAGATGTCTGTGTCTGTGCCGCCGGGTGGTTTGGGGGCGGTGGGTGGGTGGGATGGGATGGCCTCCGCTATCTGAGCATAGACAGTGTTTAGTGTTTGCTAGCTCAGTTTCCTGCCATAATGGCTGCGAGCCCAGGCGGCTGAGGTAGCAAAGTTTCTCTGCCAGTCTGAGTGGACAATAATTTGCAAATTTTGCTACAGTTTCCCCAAACTGTCTTTGTAATGATCTCTAGTATAACAATAGTCGTGTATTCCCACTGGGATGTCGTGCCTGCAATTTATGCCCCTGTGATGCGGTTGGGGTCCGCAGGTTTTATTGCTTCTTGCAATGTTTTAGTGATTTTAGAAATGGCAGTGGGTACACGGTTAGATGAGAAGTTGCTGAGATGGTGGGCAACTTTGATCATCTTATGGGCTGGTACGTGTTTTGTTTGTAAAATCAGAGTCATTATCATATGTGTTTCTGTTATGGGGATTATGGGGGGGTCTGTCAAACCTGGTGTTGCGTTGATTTCCCCAGGCATATCCGTGGGAAGGGTACTGCTGAAACTGGCGACCAGGTGGTTTGGGATTTTGGTAGCGTGGCGCTCTGTTGTAGGAGTTTCTGTATTGTTGTTGGAAGCCCTTGTTATTTCGGTCTTGCCAAGAATTACCTTGGTTGTTGTGTTGGTAATTAGACCAGTTGCGGCGGCCTTTGAAGTTGCCGCCCGTCTGTTGGCGTCCGCGAAGGGGGCTGGCGGGTCCTACAGTCATGGCCGCCTTTAGCTGCTCCCGCATAGCTGTTGTAGCTGTGGGACTGCTCCTGGCGGCGGTGGTAGGAAGACTGGTTGTTGTGAGGCTGGTTATACTGTCTGTGTTTTCTTCTACCTCGTTTATAACTGACCGTTTGCCAGCCGTCGTCGTCGTAATGGTACGCCATTTTTGCGGACCTCCGGTGTAGGAGCAGTGAAAAAAAGTTATATTTAAACTGAAAACTATCTCTTAAAAGTAAGAGACGTGATGGTTAGCGTTTGTCAAAAAGAGTTTTATTTTCGTTTCAAAATATCGCTACGCGTTTCGACATATACACTAATGTCTTTATCAAGCTTAAGAAACAGCATACAAACTCTGACTCTTCCACAGGAAAATCATCGCTAACAAAAGGAGCGGAAATCAAGTGAGACGCAATATCCGGTTTCCTGTTGCGTCATGTGACTTCAACATCCAATTGGAATCCTAAAGGTGAGTGAATGGTGTGTGTATAGGAAACCATAGACCTGTTCAGTGTCTGTCCGTAAAATCCGGAAAACTTGTATTGTTAAGTAAAAAATACCTTTTTCATTGAATTTAAGTAGGAATTCCGGTACTGTGCGACTCAATGAGTTCAACTATATTAACATGATTAACTTCCTGTGGATAGTATGCCATCACAAATAACATTAATAGAAAAAATGTAAATCACATTCAATGCTGAAAATCTTTGAACAAAAATGTGCAATGAATGAATTGTAACACAATATAGTAAATCACAATACATTTTCTAAAAAACAGCAATAATTGTGACTGAAATGTGCTAGTTGTCCCTTAAATTCAGTTAATTTTTATAATTTATTGGTGTTTTTCTGTATTTAAAAAATACAGAAAAACTCTGTAAAGTTAACAGGAAAATGTATGTAAATTTTAAGATTTTTTTTTTTTACAGTGTGCCAAGTCCTGACCATTCCATGATCACGAACTGAACCCGGGACGCAGCGGGGAGAGCACAGAATCCTAGCCACTACACCATCAGGGAGTCACATATATCAAATTTATCTTTGTAGATGTGAGTTTCCTTTTCACTGTTTCAATGTTGGTTAGGAGTCTAGTTACTGTTTGAAAAAAGGAAAAGAATTGTTATTGAGATGAGCAGATGAAGTGTTTATGACCCATCAATGATGACAAAAGGATACATCCGCTGTCGGGGGTCTGATTTAAATGAAATGGTACTCTTTAAAAGTGTTGGGGTTCTAGCGTTAAACTAATGAGGAAGAATTTGACAAATCTAAATCAACCAAAATTAGTCCAGGAAGTTACTCTTTCCAATGTTACACCTGTATCGGTCAAGTCCTGACCTTTCTCTGACCGGGAATTGAACCCGGGTCGCGGCGGTGAGAGCGCCAAATCCTAGCCACTAGACCATCAGGGAGTCACATCCATTATATATTTTTTTTGTAGATGTGAGTTTCCTTTGTGTGTAATTTAGCATCTCTCTCATCTTTTCTCTCATTTCCTCCTTTTTCCTCTTCCTTTTCCTCTTTTTCCTTCTTCCCTCCCTCTTCCCCTTTTTCCTCTTCTTCCCCCCCCCCCCTATGAGACTACTGTTCCCCAGCTTTGGCGCAATGGATAATGTGTCTGACTACAAATCAGAGGAATCTAGGTTCGACTCCTGGCTAGCTCGCAGTGCTCTTTAGCAACTAAATGCCTTGTTCGTCATTTCTAACTTTACCCCCCAGGACAAACTCTACAAAGAAAATGTACATCTATAAAGAGCCAAATAATGAGTAATTATTGTTTCAACATGTGTGTAAAGTCATCTGAGCCTCTCAGTGTCACTCAACTACAGCAATAATAAGGCTCTTGCTGTTGTTCTTCTGTTTTTGCTTGCTAATAATTTTTCCTTGAAAAAAAAAAAAACGTCCCTGAAGGACAGAATCAGCAGTGCTAGATACACCATCCATGAAATTTTCATTTGTTAGTCAACAATCAGGGAAAGCGGGAAAATATCAGTAGAGTTGATATTCAGAGTTCCCACTATCCTTTCACAACAACAAGGCCCTACTGCTACCAAGTGGTTGTGATCGTATAGTGGTTAGTACTCTGTGTTGTGGCCGCAGCAACCCTGGTTCAAATCTGGGTCACGGCAGTTTTGTAAAGCCAGTTCTCTGTTATGCCTCCAAATTGTTCCATCCTCTGCTTCATTTTACATTGATAGAAACTGCAAAGCAGGGGGGGCAACTAGTCAAGGAACAGCAAGAGACTTGGTATTTAAGAATACAAACTGACTATGTGACAGATGTGTAATCTGTCATGTCCTGCCTTCTGAGGCTCTAGCCAGGCACCATTCCTCGCCTAAAACAATATGAGTCATTCCAGTAAGAGAAAGGAAACTCACATCTACAAAGATGTCATCTAATAGATGTGACTCCCTGATGGTCTAGTGGCTAGGATTCGGCGCTCTCACTGCTGCGGCCCTAGTTCAAGTCCCGGTCAGGGAATGTTCAGGACTTGAAGGATTCAGGTGTAAGATTTGAAAGAATAAGTTTGTGGACTTGCTTTTGGTTGATTTAGATTTGTCAAATTCTTCCTCATTAGTTTATCGCTAGAACCCCAACACTTTTAAAGAGCACCATTTCCTTTAAATCAGCTCCCAAACAGCGGATGTATCCTTTTGTCATCATTGATGGGTCATAAACACTTCATCTGCCTCTATCTCAATAACAATTCTTTTCAGTTTTTCAAACAGTAACTTGTAATGAAAATTTAAATTTAACCACTGATTTTCATATTAATTATTCATAATAAGATCTCAAATGCCATTTAGAGTATATGACTTCTGTATCTTTCCTCTGTGTGTTCTCCTTGTAGGAGATAACTGACTTTGTTATGACTTTGCATTTTCCCACCAAGGAGGGCTCGCTGATTCCACTCTGAAATCCAAACGACAAGGAAGCAATTTCAAACAGCGGGGTAAGTTAAAGTTTCAATTCTGATGGATAAATTATTTAAATTGGACATTGAGATGGTTTGTGAGACAAATATTGACTGTGATTCAACTTAGGGATTCGGGGAAACCTGGATTCCAGGTTTATATTTTGTTTTGTAAAACTTTGGGTTGTGTACAAAACAGGAGAAAGAGAAGCTAGTTTTTTTTCCAATTCTTCTGGTCACACTTGGCACTATTTCACATCTTTTGTCTGTAGTTCTCTATTCTGTCAGGACTTAATTCAATCGCCCTCACCTCTTCTTTTTTTTCTTGTTCTGTCTTGGCAAGAATTGTTATGCTTTTGGGTCGTCTGTCTATCTCTACATCAGAATCAGAAAGACTTCACTGATCTGTGAAGGGAAACTCTGGAAAAGAGTGCTCCTTCGAGCCGGATTTGAACCGCGACCTAAGGATTTCAGCTTTATACCTCTACAGTCAAGCGTTGGTGGTATAGTGGTGAGCATAGCTGCCTTCCAAGCAGTTGACCTGGGTTCAATTACCAGCCATTGCAGTAGCTTTCTTTGAGTGATGTTACTTGCTTTTTTTTTTTTTTTTACAAGAAGTCAGCAGAAAGGTACTTGCCCAACCTGGTTTGATGAAATCTCTTTGAGCTGCATGATTATGGCCAAAATGATAATGGCAATTACTTTGATCAATATGGAGATCACGATTAATTATCACAATTATTTGTTGATTTTCTACTCAAAGTGCTGGAATAGGAGCGTTCACCAACCTCAGGTTAACAAGGAACAATCTCAGCAAGGTGATTGATGGATGATTCTAGTTACTTCACCAAGTTCAGCCCAAATGATACACATACAGACTTGGGTGGCTTCCAGCTATGTAATATTTGAAAGTTGCAGTGATGGGACTTGAACCCATGCCTCCAGAGAGACTAGAGCCTTAATCCAGGGCCTTTGACCACTCGGCTACATTACCAGCATGCAACTCTTCGCCACATCGTGACACGCACAGGGACTGTAACTAATGGTATGCTGTTAATGTTATTGGGAAAAAAACCTTTGCAAGAAAAAGCCACTTTATTGTAAAATGCCAATACTTGTTATACATTAGAAAAAATGTTATAACACTTTGTCATTTTTCTCTGACATTGATTTTAGAATATTGTAACCAGCATTAAGTGAGTAGGTTTAGGTCTGTGTGAATATGGGCTGAATTTGAGAACATCTTCTTTTGCATATTCACTGTAAAGAGCCATTACTCCTCCATATTGGGCGACAAAATTTGGGTTTCCTGAAAAAAGTTCTTTAAGTACAGGTAAACTTAGTATGCTAAAAAAGAATTTAGAAGAAAAGAAGAAAATTGTTAGAGGGCCAAAATGAAGAGCACTCAAGATCTGATTTAAATAGAGAAAAATAATCAATGTTCTAATCAGTGGTTGAATGAAGCAACTGTAATAAAATAAAAGAAAAAAAAGAGGGTGCATCAACAGTTACCATAACCTTTACAAAAAAATCTTTATTATCCTTTTTTTCTACACTAAAGTGGGTAACAATAATAATAATAATAGTAATATTAATAATAATAATGGTGATAATGTTGATGACAATGATGACAACATGCAGTAACAGTTACATGTAGGATGCTGTTCACTTCAGGAAGGTAGGAATAATAATACAGTGTATCAATTTTCATTCATAAAAGATGCCAAACAATCCTTGCAATCAGATCAAAACTAAGCCTTTCTGTAAGGTGTGGGGAAGAACTTAACAATGATTATTTATTTGCAATTATTATTTATTGTATCAATATTTACAACCCAGCCCAGCTTTATAACTGAGGAACACCCCAAATTCTGGAAAGTGATTTCCAAATAAGGCAATAAACAGTTTTTAAACTGGAAAACTGGACTAAAATAAAGAAACTGATGGAATAGCTGCCTTGTGGACTATTAAATTACTAAGAACTGTTCATTTTAAAAGACAGTAGGGGGCAGTAAAATGCCTAGACTGGCAGTAGACTTAATGTTCCACAGTTCGACGGTTCGAATCCCAGCCGTGGCTTGCCCACAAAATTTAAAAACATCCAAAAAATTCTTTAAGTGTTCATGGGGGGCTAAAATACCTTCATGTCTTCAATTTTCTCATTTTCTCTCTTTTCTTCTTTCTTTTTTCTTCCCCCTTCTCTTCCTTTCTTCCCCCTCCCCCGCCCCCCCAACAGACTATTGTTCCCCAGCTTTGGCGCAGCGGGAGTGTGCAGGGCCCATAACCCAGAGATTGATTGATCAAAACCATCCTCTGCTATTTCCTAGGCTTTGTATCAGTCTGTTGATGTTTAACAAAGCAAATTAAATGTCTGCACCTGCTAAAGGTTTAACTTAATAGCATGTGAAGTTTTTTTTCATCCATAAAAATAGAAACTACAGTGCTCATACCTGCTGTAACACCCATAAAAACTGGTATAAAAAAAACATAAAACATTAAATACATTACACTACAGTTAAAAAATACTGTAAATAGCACCATGTATGTTTAAAATGCTTGTTGTGCTGTCTACCAGTCAGATTACCACAGGAGGTAATATCTTCTGCAGCTCTTTTAAAGACTCTACCATAATACCTGCTGGAGATGCCAGGTCCTCATACATGTAAAGCATGAGCTCTACCACTGAGCTACATCCCCTGAAGATTTTCAGATTTTTTAGACTTTTTTTCTGAGATAGACTCAGACGTATCTTTATTAATCCTTTTGTGATGACTCTCGCAACGATGCTATACAACGTTCACTGCAAATCTTGTAAAACAGACTGAGAAGAAACACGTTGGAGGAGACTGGTGGCTTCCAGTACTTGTGAGATAACACAATATTGTTCACAAAGGTACAGCTGCAATTCGGTAACCTGTGATTTATCAAATTGTATCATTGGTTTGCTACCACTCTTAAAGCATGCCTCTCGTTGTCGGCAGGATTCGAACCTGCAAGGGGAGACCCCAATGGATTTCTAGTCCATCGCCTTAACCACTCGGCCACGACGACCTGAAAAGCAGTGCTATACCTGTTTGGACAAATGTTCAGAAACTTTTCAACTGGTTACAAGAAGTTACCAGACACGAGCAAATTGCAAATCGTAGTGCACTGCCTGTTCCTGTATATCCTTGTGGAGGCAGCTTGATTGATTGATTTGCTCCCTTATTTGGACCATAACAGAGATCTAATATTTTATCAAATCGGGTTGGGCAAGTAACCTTTCTGGTTACTTCTTGACAAATAAAGCAAGTAACCACACAACGAAAGATACTGCGATGGCTGGGACTTTTCTCTGCATCGTGACACGCAGAGGGACCGTAACTGACGATATGCTAATGTTATTGGAACAAAACTTTCGCAAGGCAAAAACCAATACTTTATTGAAAAATGTTAATAATAATAATACATTTTATTTAACAGCGCCTTTCTAAGCACTCAAGGTCGCTTTACAGACAATAAAAGATAGATACAGGCAAAAGAAAAGTTATGAACAGTTATGAAAAAATGCCAGAGAAAAATGACAAAGTGTGATAACATTTTTTAATAAAATATTGGCAGTTTTTAATAAAGTATTGGCTTTTTCCTTGCAAAGGTTTTTTTCCCCAATAACATTAACAAGCATACCGTTAGTTACGATGCCGGTGTTTGTCACAATGTAGAGAGTTCATGCATGCAGGTAGTGTGGCCGAGTGGTCTAAGGCGCTGGATTAAGGCTCCAGTCTCTCTGGAGTCGTGGGTTCAAATCCCATCACTGCCATTTGCATTTATTACATAGCTGAAAGCCAACCGATGTGATGTCTTACAGCTGTGTCATTTGGGCTGAACTTGCTGAAGTAGCTAGAATCATCCATCAATCACCTTGCTGAGATTGTTCCGTGTTAACCTGGGGTTCAACGATTGGTGAAATCTTCCTTTCCAGCACTTTATCGAATTTATTAATTATTTATCTAAATTATCATGATTAGAATCTTGGCCATCTTGGTGCAGCCCAACCAGATCTAATGTTTTATCCAACCAGGTTGGGCAAGTAACCTTTCTGCGGACTTCTTGTAAAAAAAGCAAGTAACATCACTCAAAGAAAGCTACTGCGATGGCTGGGAATCAAACCCAGGTCAACTGCTTGGAAGAAATCTATGCTCACCACTATACCACCATCACTGGGAAATACAATGTTCACTTCAAATCTTCTAAAACATCTGGGCATTGAGACTGAAAGTGTGATCTGTCACTGAAAATCCCTCCAGGGGGTCCTCTGTTACCACATTCACAAGAATGTGAAGTGTGTGTAATTATGCTATCTCCCTTCGATAGCTCAGTTGGTAGAGCGGAGGACTGTAGAGGCATAAAGCTGAAATTCTTAGGTCGCTGGTTCAAATCTGGCTCGAAGGAGCAGTTTTTTCCAGAGTTTCCCTTCAGGGATCAATAAAGAATTTCTGATTCTAATGTAGAGATGGACAGACAACCCAAAAGCATAATTCTTCTTGCCAAGACAGAACAAGAAACAAAAAGAAAGAGGTGAGGGAGATAGAGTTAAAGAACCTTTTTTCAGGACACCAACATTTTGTCTCTCAACATGGCAGGCATTCTATGCATCCAGGGCCCAATGTTTTACCATTTCATCCACTACGGGCCCCGAAGGAAACAAGTGACTGTGAACTCTTGTTACCCATAGCAACGACAGGTAACAACAAGTAGAAGTACTTCTCTCTTTTCGTATAATCGCCACTATACGGCCCAGTTTCATCTCGGTAAATTTTGCAGAAATCCTGCAAACAGCAACAATGACTGTTTATCTGTAAGGATTTTAAAATCTATCTGTCAACCCCGTCTTAACCGTATTGGATGGAATGATGTCAATTTGCGCTTTTTATCTGTAACACATAAAAATCTGGATGCAACAAAGAACCATTTTCTCCTGTTCTGTACACAACCCAAAGTTTAAAAAAAAAAAAAAAAAAAGATAACTTTCACAGAATCCCTCAGTTAAATCAGAGTCAGTAACTTTACATGTGTTGACAATAAAGATGCTCACAAAACGCTGTACTTTCAATTGGGTTTCTCGTGCACATTCATGTCCTCTTGAATACAAAGAACTGCTAAGTTCTTTATTCCCAATATCAACTCTCAGACATTAGTTCCAAATGAAAACAATTATTGTCAGAAGTGGGTTTGAACCCACGCCTAAAGTGGAGACTGCGACCTGAACGCAGCGCCTTGGACCGCTCGGCCATCCTGATTGATCCTACAGATGTTCAGTAGGACCTGTTTGAAAAATTATGATATAGTAAATTAAACGTCATGAAATGGTAGTTTCTCAGTCATCCATGTCATAGTTAACAAGGGAAGGTTTCTCAACTGTCAGCCCAAATATATGGGCGTTAATGGAGACATGGAAGAAAGTCACCAGGGTGGCAATGTGCTTGACAATGGCAATACATTGCACGGGATGTGAAGGCAATGTGCAATACAGGCCAAATCCTATGGTGGGAATCAAGATCCACCAATGTTTCTGTCAACAATGTCCAACTGAGTCCACAAATATACCTGACAGATGGGAAATAAACTGATAATTGTCTTTGTGCTCTAAACGTGTCAAATATTGCCGTACAATGCCCACATTGAGTCCTGATGTGTCCGTTTTGGTTCCTGATCCATGCTATTACCCCAAAAGTCCACAACTAGGCCGAGGGCAACTGGACTTGGTAAAATGTCCTCCGCAGATGTTTTGTCTCTCATCCAAGAGACTTCTTTAGTTTTTTTACATTACTTTTTATGAATTTTTGACATACTATACTATGACTTTTCATGACTTTTTATGAATTTTTCAACATCTTATACTATGCCTTTTTATGCCTTTTTATGAATTTTTGTCATACTATATACTATGACTCATGAATTTTTGACATACTCTAAAATGAATTTTTATGACATTTTAGGAATTTTTGTCATACTATACTATGACTTATGATTTTTTTGACATACTCTAAAATGAATTTTTATGACATTTTATTAATTTTGTCATACTATACTATGACTTACGATTTTTTAAACATACTATGACTTCTTTTGAAAAGGGGAATTAGCTCAGATGGTAGAGCGCTTGCTTAGCATGCGAGAGGTAGCGGGATCAATGCCCGCATTCTCCAGAGGACTTTAGATTCTTCTTGCTTTACAACAAGAAATATAAATCTGGACTTGTTAAGACATACTACACTACAACTTTTTAGGAATATTATACTATGACTTTTATGAATTTTTTGTCATACTATACTATGACTTTTTATGAATTTTTCGACATACTTTACTATGACTTTTTAATGACATTTAATGATTTTTGTCATACTATACTATGACTTTTATGATTTTTTTTTGACATACTATACTATGACTTTTATGAATTTTCAACATACTATGACAATTTCTGAAAAGGGGGAATTAGCTCAAATGGTAGAGCGCTTGATTAGCATGCGAGAGGTAGCGGGATCAATGCCCGCATTCTCCAGAGGACTTTGGATTCTTCTTGTTTTACAACAAGAACTTTAAATTTGGACTTGTTACGACATACTACACTACGACTTTTTTTAACCCAGGTTTCAAGAAAGTAAAAAAAAAATCAGACAAACTTCAGGGGATGCAGCTCAGTGGTCGAATGCATGATTTGAATTTATAAGGACCTGGTTCAGTCCCTGGCATCTCCATCAGGTGTTATGGTCCAGTCTGTAAAAGAGCTTTAGATGATCTTACTCTGACGGATGAAAGGAAATAATGCAACAAGTGTAACAAAGGCAATAAAGTGGAAGATTAACTTAATAAGTGTCTGATGACTCTGTGCACTTTAACCATGTCCAGCTTTACTCAGCAACTGAGACGGATTTGAACAAATTTGTATAGCACAGTGTTGTGCATCCTTGCATGTATGGTACTTCATGCAAAAATCAGTCTCAATGCCCAGATGTGTTGCAAGATTTGCAGTCAACATTGTATTGCCAGTGATGATGGTATAGTGGTCAGCATAGCTACCTCCCCCGCAATTGACTTGGGTTTGTTTCCTAACCATTGCAGTTTATTTGTCAAGAAGTAACCAGAAAGGTTACCTGCCCAACCCGGTTTGATAAAATATTAGATCTCTGTTATGGTACAAATAAGGGAACATATCAATCAAACAAGCTGCCTCCACGAGGATCCACAGACACAGGAAGTGCACTACGATTTGCACTTTGCCCGTGTCTGGTAACTACTGCTAACTAATTGAAAAGTTTATGAAAGTTTGTGTAAACAGGTATGGCGCTTCTTTTCAGGTTGCCGTGGCCGAGTGGTTGAGGCGATGGACTAGAAATCCATTGGGGTCTCCCCGCGCAGGTTCGATTCCTGCCGATAACGAGAGCCATTCTTTCAGTGGTAGCAAATCAATGACACATCACAGTTTACCAAATTGCAGATGTGCCTTTATGAACAAAACTAAATGTTACCTCATAGTTACTGGAAGACACCAGTCTCCACCAATGTATTTCTTTTCAGTCTGTTACAAGATTTGCAGTGATTGTCTAGCAGAAAGGCAACAGGTGTGTTACTTGTTACTTTTTTGACTATGATTTTGTACCATAGCAGTGCAATCATTTTGCCCAGGTTTGATTTCCAGCCACTGCAGTTGCATTACAGGTTTTGAAGCCATATATAACATTAACATTACATGTTTTACCCAGGTTTCTTCTTTTATTCAGTGATTTCAATTTCCTCGTGAGAGTCATCCCAAAAGGATTAATAAAGATAAGTCTATCTCAGAAAAAAGTCAAAAAAATCTGAAAATCTTCAGGGGATGTAGCTCACTGGTAGGAAGCATACGATATTACCTCCTGTGGTAATCTGACTGGTAGGGTTATAGAACGTAGTGGTAGACTAAGACCTCCTGTTACACAAACTAAGCAGTATGCTCTGTCTTTTATACCTCAGACCATCAGACAGGACCACAAGCACTTCAGATGTACATGTTTTACAGTCTCTTTTTTTACTGTATTTATGTACTTGTACTGTAGTATATATATTGTATTACAGTCCAGTTTATTTGGTTGTTACAGCGGGTATGAGGACTCTAGTTTCCATTTTTATGGATGAAATGAACTTGACACACCGTTAAGTTTACTTTTCAGCAGCTGGAGACATTTCACTTCAGAAACTTGCATCAACAGACTGGAAATGGCCTTACTGCTGATACAAAGCATAGGAATTAGCAGAGGATGGTTTTAATCCATCGACCTCTGGGTATGGGCCCAGCACGCTTCCACTGCGCCACTGTGCTCTGCTGTTCCAGTTCAGGGGATGGAAAATTTGTTATTCACATTTTGAGGGAATGTTTGGGATCCTTTAGAGCACCTTTAAAGCAGGTCAGGTGGTAAGAGGACATAGTTCTCACTTCAAACCATAAGTCTGATTCCACTGGGGATTGAACCAGGACCTTCTACGTGTAAAGCAGATGTGATAGCTACTACACTATGGAACCTCTGATGTCCTGTCATCTTTAACATAATCGTGACAATACATTAAAAATAATGGCTGGAGGTGAGGTTCTGAAAAGACATGGGCTTATATTTCATTATTTGCATTCAATTTTTTCTAAAGACTTTTCAAATGACAATTTCCAGGTGGTACCAAATACATAGTTCTTACTTTAAAGCATAAGTCTGGTTCCACTGGGGATAGAACCCAGGACCTTCTGCATGTAAAGCAGACATGATAACTACCACACTACAGAACCTCACGGAAATATATCTTTACATAATCGGAATATAAATGTGACCTTAACCATAGACTGTAGAATTAGCTGTATTGTAGCTCCGGTTCTGAAAAGTGAAAACAATGCAATGGTGAACGAAGTGAAGTGAGGTTTCTTTTCATCTCTGTAGCCAGGCTGACGGATGGTCACAGCTCTACTGAACCAAGTATTCCCAGAGCTCTTAGTAGTAACGACTTTATGAGATTTTTCAAAAATTCTCCTGCTGTGCCTTGTAATGCCCACAGCGTCCTGCTATGCTATGAACTACTACAAGAACTGCTACAAACTACTATTTTTTCTATTTTGTTATTTCCACTCTTCATTCTAACTCCAACCGGCTCGTCAGACACCGCCTACCAAGAGCCTGGGTCTGACCAAGGTTTCTGCCTAAAAGGAAGTTTTCCTCGCCACTGTCGCACTGTTGCTTGCTCTGGAGGAAACTACTAGAACTGTTGGGTCCTTGTAAATTCTGGAGTGTGGTCTAGACCTGCTCTATCTGTAAAGGGTCTCGAGATAACTCTTGTTATGAATTGATACTATAAATAAAATTGAATTGAATTGAAAATGCATGTGCAAAACACAATCTATGATCAATACAATACACTGTCTATTGTATAAGGGCATACCTCACACATCTAACATAATGAAGTTTTTGTAATGTCAGCTGGTGATAGTGTTTTCTTTTGTCATTGTGTTATGATTGACTAAATGTTCCTGTTGGAAGAGAACATGTGTTAGTGTTTGGAATAATTATTTGATTTTGAAACATGTTTGCAGTGTTTTGTTAGACATAGTGTGTTGTGTTAGTGTATTATTATATTATTCTGAAAATTAGTTTTGGAGTTTAGTTTACAATGTGTGATTTTGAGCATGAAATTAACTGTTTTGCCAGTTGTGTTGTTTTGGTGTGTTGGTGTGTTAAGAGTTTAGGAAACTTGTTAAATGTATTGAAAAATCTGTCATAGCAATTGTAAAAACTGTAACTCCCTTTCATACAGTAGATGAGATGTGGATACTTTCTCAGACTGTGAAGGTAACCACATGGTGGAGGCCCAGCCATTGTTTTGCTGCACCATAATCATATTCAACCTAGGGTGTGTGGGGGTGTAGCTCAGTGGTAGAGCATTTGACTGCAGATCAAGAGGTCCCCAGTTCACATCTGGGTGCCCTCTGCAAGAATGTGTGTAGGCTATCACATGATAGTAGTTGTTGATACTTGAAAAAAGCATGCATGTAAGTAATGTTTCTTCTTTCCAGAAGCCCTTGTGCTTTCTCTCCTCTCAGACTTCCTTGGATTGTGGTGGCACCTGAGTAGTGGATGCAGCTGCTGCAGTGGTCCTGCTGGACGCCCTACCCTATTACTGCTACTATTATTAGTAATAGTTCTATTACCTTTACTGCTGCCATAATTATCACTGGTCATCTTTTCATTCCATTCTCTCTCTCTCTCTCACCCTCTCCCCCAACTGGTTGTGTCAGATGACTGCCCACCATGAGCCAGTTTTAGTCTGAGGTTTCTGCCTGTTAAAAAGACATTTTTCCTAATATATGTAACAACAAATGCATGCTCTTTTGGGATTTGTTGGGTTTCTGTCATTTACACAGTGTGGTCTAGATCTTCACTATATGGAAACTGCCCTGAGATAACTTCAGTTAGGATTTCACTGTCTGGTATGGGTTTGTGTAGTTGAGCAAAATTGAACTAGGGCAGAAACATGGTCCACATAATTACAAGTACGCAGACACTTTGAGCACTGCAGGATCCTTGTGTGGACCACATTTCTGTGCTTAGTGACGACATCTATTGTAATTAACATAAATTCAGTTGGGCCTTTATAGAAGATTACACTGTTTTCTTTCTTTTACTCTCTTTCATACAGTAGATGAGATTTGGATACTTTCTCAGACTGTGAAGGTAACCACATGGTGGAGGCCCAGCCATTGTTTTGCTGCACCATAAGCATATCAAACACAATGTGTGTGGGGGTATAGCTCAGTGGTAGAGCATTTGACTGCAGATCAAGAGGTCCTCAGTTCAAATCTGGGTGCCCCCTGCAAAGGTGTGTGTAGGCTATCACATAATAGTAGTTGTGATACTTGAAAAAAGCATGCATGTAACTAATGTTGCTTCTTTCCAGAAGCCTTGTGCTTTCTCACCTCTCAGACTTCCTTGGATTGTGGTGGCACTGAGTAGTGGATGCAGCTGCTTCCGTGGTCCTGCTCGACGCCCTGCACTACTACTGCTACTTATATTGGTTTGATTACCTTTACTGCTGCCATAATTACCACTGGTCCTCTTTCATTCCATTTTCTCTCTCTCTCTCCTAAGTAACATTGCAAAAGGTAGTGGTGGGATTTGAACCACACCTCCAGAGAGATTGGAGCCTAAATCCAGCACCTTAGACCACTCAGCCACACTACCTGCGCACACTATCACACCAAATCGTGACACACACACATGGACCGTAACTAATGGTATGATTGTTAATGTCATTGGAAACAACTTTTGCAAGGAAAGAGTCAATACTTTATTGAAAAAGGCCAGTACTTATGTCTCCACCTGCTGAAGAGTAAACTTAACAGCATCTCAAATTTACTTCATCCATAAAAAAGAACTGTGCTCATACCTGCCGTAACACCCATAAACACTGGAGCATAATACAATAAATATACTACACTACAGTCCAAGTACATAATACAGTAAATAGAAAGTGTAAAACATGTACATTTAAAGTGCTTGTTGTGCGTCTGAAAATTGAATTATCACTGAATAAAAGAAGAAACCTGGGAAAAACTTGTATGGTAATGTTGTATATGGCTTCAAAACCTTTAAATGCAACTGCTGTGGCTGGAACTCAAACCTGGGATAAATGCTTGCACTGCTACTATCATAGACGAAAAGAAACACACCAGTTGTCTTTCTGCTGGACAATACAATGCTCACTGCAAATCTCTGAAATAACCATAGACCCACAATATCCATTCACATGCTTGTGCTATTGTTCAACCACCTGTACTGTATTTTCAGCATCAGTTATGTTTTTTTGTCTTTAAAAGCAGCTGCCCTGTGTGAGGGTTGACTCACGACCTTCAGATTATGAGACTGACGCGCTGCCTACTGCGCCAAAGCTGGGGAACAATAGTCTGTAAGGGGGGGTAAAGAGGAAAAAGGGGAAGAGGGAGGAAGAAGGAAAGAGGAAAAGGAAGAGGAAAAAGGAGGAAAAAGGAGAAATGAGAGAAAAGATGAGAAAGATGCTTAATTACCCACAAAGTGTAAGAGTTGTATAGTTTCTTAAGTCAGATTTTAATTTAATTGCTGAAATTGGAATGTTTCTGGAAATAAGGGAAGTTAACGTAGATTCAAAGGTCACAGGTTTGATCCCCACCTAGTGCCAGAAGATCCAGTTACACTGTCCACAACTATATTGTTCTACTAAACAAAGTTTTGGAGGAATAAGATATTAGTAAGGTTGGGAACCAATTTAAACAAATAATTTATCACGTTTAGATTGACTTTTGAACAATATATCTGTTTTTAGCACTGCATACATTTAGTAATCGTGCTATATTTGGTCAATATTAAAAGTTAGTCTTTATAACAAAGTATTGTTTAGTAATAAATAATTTTCTTTTTCTTTAAACAATGTATGACAGGTAAAACCAAAGCATTTTAGTTCTCTTTTCTCTTTAAAAGCTAGTATGTCCTTACAGTAATCATTGCAGGGAAGTAGGGTGTATAAAGGCAAGTCATATGCTCAGCAGTGTGCACACTATAATTTGGAATAATATTGAAATGAAGCCAATTAATAACAAATGATGCCAACTTTATTACATTATTGATCTCAACAAAACATATGTCTTTAGGTAACAAATAAATATTGTTTTAGCACAAGAAATTACTGACTATACAAAGGTTTTACACACCGGGAGGAAAATAAGAGAATCAACAAAACTACTTTGGTACAAGAGTAAAACACACATAACATATAAATCACAAACATCATAGTATTGTATGCATAGTACAATCTAACTATTTATATTTCTATACCGCGATGAGTAATTCTTCTCTTGCGATTGCGGCAAAGCTTCCATTGAGCACAAAATGGTTTTGATTGGTAGGAAATGGAGATGGGCGTTGCCAAGAGGAGGCGCTTTTTTGATTGGCAAGAAATGGATGTAAAGTCTCTCATGATTGGCAGAAAATGGAAGGAGCTTTGGGTTTGATTGGTAAGAAAAGGAGATGAGAAAGTGGACAAATACGTTCCGGGTGGCGCCACTAGGAACCTGTGGTACCCAAGGATCCAACAAATTACGGGTTGCAAAGTTTAACATTTGGTAGACCTTGCAACTATCTTTTATGTGAGCTCCCTGATTCCTCACACATTGATTATTGACATGTAACACTTGTGATTGGCTGGTGTTTTAAAAAAAAAGGGCATTGTGAGTACAGATATAAACATCAGTAAGGAGTCTACCAAGTTGCCTCTTATCATTTTAGTTTGGAAAGCGGCACACCAAGTCAGTTTTACCGCGACAGTTTGGACTGGGTCGACTAGGGTTTTCTGCTGCTCTCGAGCAGACAGCTGTACTCGCTCTGGTTTCTCTTCATAACACATAAGTCTTTCGCCTTTTACTAAAGACTTCCTTGGAGAAGAACGCAGATGAGCTAAATCTAGTTTTGGTGGGCTTTGCTGTATGGCCGAGCCTTTTGTACTTGTGAAAAACAAATATGCTGTCCTTAACTAGACTCAGAGTCTTAACTAGACTCAATGTCCTCACAGCCCAGCTAGTGCATATGGGGCGAGGCAAAGAAACAAATACCAGATGTGACTTTGCAAATCAGGGCTCACCCTGGCCACCATCAAGATGCCATTTGGACCTCCAGAAACTTGCTGGTAAGAAAACACATGCAGATCATCTGCTACACTACACTCTGCGGTGCCCACTCCCTGCTGTGCCTTGTAATGCCCACAGTGCCCTGCTATGCCATGAACTACTACAAAGAACTGCTACAAACTACTATTTTTTCTATTTTTGTTATGTCCACTCTTCATTCTAACCCCAACCGGCCCGTCAGACGCCGCCTACCAGAGCCTGGGTCTGACCGTGGTTTTCTGCCTAAAAGGAAGTTTTTCCTCGCCACTGTTGCTTGCTCTGGGAGGAAACTACTAGAACTGTTGGGTCCTGTAAATTCTGGAGTGTGGTCTAGACCAACTCTATCTGTAAAGTGTCTTGAGATAACTCTTGTTATGAATTGATACTATACATAAAATTGAATTGAATGAATAGATCCTCCCCCGTGGCTGTGACCAGGATGGCTGCAATATCTAAGTCGTATGTGTTTCATGATTGTACTTTTGTTTTTGAATGGTAAATGAATAACTGTGCTGGAATTTGCAATAAAAAACATGACATTTCCCATTTGACAAACAATGGTATTTCAATGAAGTCTTTGGTCTTGGACAGTTACCTTGCAATCTAAAACTGTATATCCTATTGTCTCTGGAACAATAGTTGTCAGTTGGAGGAGTAATAGCTCTTTACAGTGAATATGCAAAAGAAGATGTTCACAAATTCAGCCCAGGTAAATGCTCAGCCCATATTCATACAGACCTAAACCTACTCACTTAATGCTGGTTACAATATTCTAAAATCAACAATGCCAGAGAAAAATGACAAAGTGTGATACATTTTTTCATTAAAGTCTTGGCTCTTTCCTTGCGAAAGTTTGGTTCCGATAACATTAACAAGCATACTGTTTGTTACGATGTGGAAAGCTGATACTTACAGGTAGTGTGGCCGAGCGGTCTAAGGCGCTGGATTAAGGCTCCAGTCTCTCTGGAGGCGTGGTTTCAAATCCCACCACTGCCATTTGCAACTGTTACATAGCTACTGGCAACTGATGTGTTGGTTGTAGCTGTATCATTTGTGCAGAACTTTATAACATTGCTTGGTGAAGTAAAATAAAAATCATAAGTGGTGACTTGGTACACTCCTTTGATGAGGATTGGCTAAACCCTCCTTTCCCACCACCCTGACCTACGATTTGCCCTTTGCCTGTGTTGGTATTACTGTTCCAATTGAAAAGGTTATAAACACTGCAAAAGGTTAAAACACCACTTTCTGAAGCCATATACAACAATACAGATTTCACCCAGGTCTCTTTCAGTAATCTCACAAAAAAGTCAAAATAAATCTGAAACTCTTCAGCGAATGTAGCTCATTGGTAGAGCGCAGATTATGTAAAGAAAAGCCATATCACAGAGGTTCCGTAGTGTAGTAGTTATCACGTCTGCTTTACACCCAGTGGAACGAAATTTAAGGTTTAAAGTAAGAACTATGTCCTGTTACCACCTGGTAGGCGTCCTTTGGAAAGTCTTAAAAAAGGGAGTGAACGACACTTGACAATAAAAAAAAACCTGTTCCAAAGCCATATCGTCTATCTGAAAGACTTCTTCAGTGCTCTTGCATTGGTTTCACTTCTTAGAACCTGACCTCCATCCATTTTATTTACAGTATGGTTATGTTAAAGATGACAATATTACAGCGGTTCCATAGTGTAGTAGTTATCATGTCTGCTTTACACTCAGAAGGTCTTGGGTTCAATCCCCAGTGGAACTAAACTTACACTGTAAAAAAAATCTGTAATTTTACGTACTTTTTCCTGTTAAATTTACAGTTTTTGTTTCTTGGATTTTTAAATACAGAAAAAAACCAATAAATTACAATAAATAAACTGTGAATTTAAATGTCTAAAGTAAAATAACAAAAAAACGGAAAAAAGCTGTAACTGTGAATAAACATAGCATTATCATTATTTACACAAAAATGTATGTTTTTTCACATAAAATTACTTTAAAAATACATTCTAAATTAATTGTATTTTCACAAATATTATTTTTTTTATTTATAAGATAAAACTGTTAAATTTAAGTTTAATACTGTAAAAACACTGCTAAAAGTTGATAGAATTAGTGGTAATTAACAGCAACAAAAAGTATTTTTTCTGTCATGTTACATAGAATACTTGTGAATTGACGAATACCTCGTAAAATTATGGAAAAATTCTTTTTTGAAAACAATACCTTGGAAAATTGCTTTTTTAGTCAGAGTCAAAATGTCTATAAGCATTTTTAAACTGTCTATAAGCAGTATTAAACTGTAAAAATACAGTTTTTTGTCATTTAAAACAGCCACAATCACTGTAATTACACACACAAAAAGAAAATGTATTGTTTTCACATAAGTTTGTAAAACCACTATCAGAATGTATCATATATCACCAAATATTTGAGTTATTATAAAGCTAAATCTAAGTATTAAGATTTGATACGGTAAAAACATTACTAAAAGTAGGTGCAATTAGTGACAATTGACAGTAAAAGATATTCGTTCAGTAATTTTATATGGATTTGCTTGTTAATTTACTTAAATTTCCACATTGACATTTATATTACAGTGTAGTAGTATATACTATTAATTATGTTAGAATAGAGCCCAGAACCTCTTTTGATTTATACTATTGTTAAAGGAGACCTTCATATCTATGATGTTACAATGCCAGATGTTCATGTTAAACATGGCCAAAGTGTCAAAATGAGCTAAACATATTTAAAAGAAATCCCTGTGAGACAAAATCAGATTACCCAGTGTTCAGAATTGTTTTCAGCAGTTTTCTTTAGTCTTGGCTCTGTGTGACAACACACTGAGCCCGTTTCCTATATCTGGCTGCTGGCTGAGCACACAGGTCACACCCACAAAACACAGGAACAGCGCTGCCCCATCGGCCCAGTCCATCCAGAAAGCACAGGACGACAGAATTTGAGTTGGAGCGCGTTCAGTGTGTCACACAGAAAGTGCTATTACGGTTATGAA